>NC_061489.1:23761296-24061296 GCF_022539355.2 Hippoglossus stenolepis | reverse complement strand
TTGTCCTGGGTTACGGCTGTTTGATGGCTCCCTTGAAGTGCGGAAAGAGATGATTGATAGAGAGAGAGAGAGAGAGCGAGAGAGAGAGACGAAGCGTCCTGATCCATTGAAACACGGGAGAGAAAGAGGTGCGGTTGAATGAATGGAGGCTTTTAGTGGTTTTTTGATCTGACACTTGACTCATCTGTCAGCGATGACGAAACGTAAGAACAAAGGACACAGTACCATATGTTATTATATCCTCATTGTCGTGACAGAAGATATAACAGAGGCTCTTTGTTTAGGAATATGTATTTAGATATCAAGTAATAAACAAAGAAATTCCCTTATTGCATCTCCCAGCCTGCTGTAAATTTAGTATTTCTTTGATTTCTACATTTTATTCTCTATATCTCCTTGACAAAATCTCGTATTTCCTCGGTTTTCTGTGTTTTTTAGGCGGTTGCATAAAATCTCTACATTCTGCCAGTCTTCAATGTAATAAAGAAAAAAGCAGATCACAATGCGAGTCTATAATAAGTTTAGACAACCTCATATTGGCATATGAAGTTTTACAAAGCAACAGTTTTTACACAATATTTAAAGTTTAGGTCAAGAGAAACGTTTTTATGTTGTGTTGGAGTCATAAACGGAGTTAAACTACAGTTTGCACGTCACTGAAAGCTGTTGATTGCTGCTCTGCATTCGAATGTGACCGTTTTACATTTTAATGACGGCCTATTAAAGGTTACAGCACTCGTGACGAAATGTAATGAACATTTCACAAAATACAGAGAGAGGCCGAGCATCCCGTCCGACTGCATTTCTGTTTTGAGGGAAGTGTAAAGAAAACCGACTCGGTCTAAAGCTCTTTGTGACTCGTCAGGTTCAGTTGAAGTTATTCGGTCAAAAACATTCATTTAGTTCAAACCGTTTCATGGAGATTTACCCGTCTGATCATATTTCTAAGCCCTGGCCATTATTCTCATATTGTCAGTGTTGGGATCAGACCCAGGAGGCACAGGTGAGAAAAGTGAGAACAGGACAACAATGATGTTATCAACCAATCACCGTTAACTCTGAGAACACCCAGAACAAGAGTATCCATTTATTAACAGGCACAGAGGCTGAACCCGGGCAGGTTTCCGCTGCCCCGGCCTTTTAGACAAAAAAAACCTTTCACTATTCAGACCTGCAAACCGACTTCACCCTAACGGTAATTAGGGAACAGGAAAAATGAGTTTTACTCGATCTCTGAATGAAATTCAATATTGGAGAGGTTCTTTTGTTTGGGCCAAGTTTGTGGATGGAGACAGTTTTGATAAATGAAGCACTTTGTACTCCTGGTTCTAATATAGTTTAATCTATTCTCCTCTTTTACTATAGTTGTGTCGGAAGAAACCCACAGTCAGTGAAACCTGAAAAAAAACCTGAATGACGGCACCAAGATGGTTTCAAGGGTTTTGCAGGAAATATTGTACAGTTATCAGATTTTAAATTTCCAATATGTATGATTTGTCTCTAGTTGCTTTCAGACCTGCACTATAGTCCAGATATTTTCCTGGTGGCTGTACGTGAGAATGCAATTTTCCCAGTCAGTTGCCACAAACATTTTATGGACACAACTTTCAGGACCAAATCTCATCCTTACGATTCACTGGCGACCTGCGTGCAGCCCGACTCTCTCTCAATGTCAGCTGACTTTAGCTCCAACCCCTCCTCAACCCTCAAAGGATGAGCACTATAGATAATAGTTTGGAATGAATGGGTTTTTCAACACATACTTAGAACCAGGCTTCTTTTAGCCACACTAAAAGCTCAGTACATCTGTGTTACATCATCGGAAAAACTGGAATCGTATTTTGTGTCCTTGAAAGTGTCATCATTTATTTCACTTTATTGCTCTCGGAGGTTTTAAGCGAATCTCTGTCGATCTTCATTTGTTTTTCTGTTCCCGCCTTTCAGTCACTTTAAACCACATTGAACTGGACCCTTGCTTTTCCTTTCCCATGTAGCATGACTGCATGTTGATGGTTATTGATGTAAATAAGATTCTTTGAAGCTCCGCTACAGTACGAGCACCGACCCCGGACAGACGCTCCGGCTTCAGTGTTACCACATGTGCCGAGAGACGAGATCGACCCCGTGAAGACATGTGTTGCTCCTTAAAGATGGACTCGGATGGCAGAGTCACTCATGTTTCCAACTGATGGGTTAAGAGTCATAATTGAACCATTCATTGTTGGGAGTGCGGATAACTCAAGGCCTCTGTTGGACCTTGTTCTGTCAATCTCTGTGGACCACATGAAAACAAAAAGCCTATTCATAGAACGAGAGGTTTTTCACAAGTTCAAAATGTGACGTTTATTTCCACCGATAGCTGCGGTTGCCTCCTCCACGTGTATCTGCTCAAAACCAACTCAAGACTTTTTATGGGTTGAAATTGTGGGTTTATACTGGGAGAATATATAAATTAAGTCATATATTCGTGGGTCATGGATGGAGCTCACATGCATCCACTGGGAGGGGAATTCCAGTAGCACATGTGCTGCACATCTTGGGCAGAGGAATTTCTGGGAGACCTTGGGTAAAGCAGGGCTGCAGGTATCCGTTTTCTGCAGTTTGAACGTATTGAGTGTGGAGCGGAATGAGCAGAAAGAGGCCTTAATGACAGTGGAGATGACTGGTATGCTTAGGGTAGATCCCTGGAATTATAAACATGTGATGTCCTCAGTGAGGCGCGCTCTCAGGATCACATCAGAACATCTTGCGGAGGAATTTGAAGACTCCGAGCGGGAAAGGTCCTTGAGCAATGCACTTCTGCAAATCCAGGTGTTTCCACTGACATTAAAACGTTTGAGAAACTGATTCACACAGACACACTGGCATCTTAAGTGAATTCTTCCGAGCTGCAGGCTAGAATTTAGTCGGCACGAGTTGCACCGTACAAGTTTAGTAATGATTCACGTTGCTTGTTTTGTGTCAGAAAAAAAAGGGTCGTCAACCTGCTCGGAGTTGATTTATGTTCTGCCGCAGGAATGCACCACATATAATAACACAGTAACGGCACTATAATGTTTTGTAGGCCTATATAACCTGATGGTTTTGAGGGGAAGTCTGAGTCCTCAATCAATAGTTATTCTGCTCCTCATATTTTTTTTTACTATTTATTCTCTCCCTCCCTCTTTCCCTCGCTCCCCGTCTGTCTCTGACCATGACTCAGCAGCCTCTGTGCTTCGTTTCCCTCTCGGAGGCTTAAAGGGGATTCAGTCATTTTCAAAAGCTGTTATCATTCAAGTATTACAACACACATGAGACAGTGTTGTCTTCATATGCTTCAATATTTATGCAGCAAAGATTCCTGTTTAACTACAGTTTATTGACACAATTCCATCCACCAAGGAGGTTGTGTTGTTGCCACTGTCTGTTGGTTGTATTTGTTTAATCAGCAGAATAATGCATAAGCTGTTCAAAATCAGATTTTAAAATTGGCTAAGGTTCATGTCTGTGTCGTTATTATGAGGTTCAGCCTGCGTTTAAAGGAAAACCCAATTTTACCACCAAATCATCTGCAAATAATTTATCGGCAATGTTCATGTTCAAGGCTCCATGACACCATTAATAATCTCCTTCATCCCTTCATCTCCTGCTCTGAAACAGGCCGTGGAAGCGACTCAGAGTCCGACGGCACCCCCCACAGGAAGGTGCCGGACATCCGCAAGGACGACATGTCTGCGCGGCGGACGTCCGTCAGCGAGCTGCGAACCGCCATGCCCTTTAACCAGTACCTTCCCAACAAGAGCAACCAGAGTGGATACGTTCCCACGCCGCTGCGCAAGAAGAAAAACGACAAAGAGGAGGGAGCACGCAAGAGCTGGAGTACTGCCACTTCGCCTATAGGGGGAGACAGACCTTTCAGGTGAGTGCGACTAATCGGAGAGACTTTAAAATGACAATGGGAAGTTATTCGATTATTCAGTTGGGAATTATACAACGTTTTTGGTAAATTGTGGCTAGATCTCACATATTTAGCATTTTTTCATAGTAACAGTGCAGAGTGAGCAAACTGTCTTGACACTGGTGATGAAGAGTGTAGGAGCTGAGTAAACAGCACAAGTTTTACAAACATGAACTTATGTTTGCCTGATATTGATTTCTTTCTTTCAAATAAGGATTTTAGCTGATTATACTTTTTCTCACCTGTAAATCTGCATCTTTTATGATGATGTCGTCTCCATTCTGCAAGTTCGATGTTTAAAATAGTAGAATAAAATCTAGACAGAGTGATGTATTGGTGGAGGAAGGGCATAATTTTAGTTGTCACTTAGTCAAATTGCACCTTTCGGCTTTTGGTTATTTCTCTCTGTCCAGTGCAGTTCAGATGGGAGTGGCTGATCGAGGCCAGATGTGAGCTTCCCTTTGGTTTCTGACTCCGATTGAAGCAAAAGTGTGAAAAATGGTACATGGACAAAAAGGCTAAATGTGCGAGAGCTCTGGGATCGTATGTATTTTAAGCATCTGCTCCTCAGTGGATCTCATGTGTTGAACTCTCAGATTTCTGCTGGCTCGGTAGATTCCGTAATGTGCTTTTGATCAGTGTGCGATGTTATTGTCGGGGGCGTGAGAGGAGAAAGGGAGTGTTGGGGTTGTAAGGGCTAATGTTTTGAGGCTTTGGATGAATAATTCTTTGGCTGCATCGACGGACAACAGCAGGAACTTGGTCTTGGTTTTACCTCCTGTGGTCTGTGGTTGTGAGTAGGAGGATATACAACAGGGAGAGTGTGTCTGTGTGTATCACCCATTGTTTGCTGCTGATCTCTCATTTCCCTTGGTTAAATTCATCCACCGTTTTATTTTGCATCATCAAGTGCTTTTTATTAATTTGCATTTATTGTTTTCCTTTTCCTCCTTCTCCACCTCCTTCCCTCTTGTTGTGTATATTTGTGTCCCCCCCCCCCTTTAACCCTAATTTTACCACTTACGTGCACCTAATTGTCCATCAACACATTTGTGTGTTTTCCACACCGTGTCGTTGTCACTATGCAATTACCTTCATGTCCTTGTTGCTAATTACGCTTCAATGTGATCAACTCAAATGTGTGTGAATGGCTGATGTAACAGTCCAGATGAAGTCCGTAGCTTAGACACCCCGAGTCCATCCTCCCCCCCGCCCCTTGAACCCCAGACACAGATTCATCGGGAGGATGAAGGGCCGCGCACTGTCTCCATACCTAGCATTGAGATCCATGCGGCGAACAGGAGGAGGAGCAGTGACCCTCCGCCCTGTAGCGTCCCCCAGCCCCACGCAGAGCCCCGCGCGGACACCGTTACGCACCTGATGGGCGCCTCTGCACAAAGGTCTTCACCTTAATTCATCTTTTTCTTTCTCTTACCCTGAAATCATCAACAAAGTGATTATTGATAGTGTTTTAGTTGTATAGAACTTTTAAATTATTAGTTTATATGTTCATATTGTTTGTATGAAGATTCTTCTAAAGGAGAAACTGGGTTTCCTTCAGACACTTAATATGTCATCGAAAGCTGTTTGTGGCTCCAGAGGAAGCTGTGCGGTGTCTGATTTGAAATATGTCCCAAATGTCACTTGAGGCAGATTTGGCTGCGGATGTTTAGAAAATGAAAATAATATTAGGTTGAGGAATTAGACAGAAGTGAGATTTACCAGACCTCTGAAGCTGCGCATGATTTCTGCCTGAGCATAACACACTGGAGTCTGCAAGCAAACTGTCTGTGGTCAGGTTGCATTGTGGGTCATGCAGGCACCAGGTTTAGACAAGTACAAATAGATGTGATGTGTTAAAAAGGATGATATCTCTGGTTCTGCTGCCTCACTACTACCTCTGTGCAAAGTGAATTACATTTTTCAACCACTGCAAAAATTGCACTTCAGACTGTCCGCTGCAGCACATCTGTTCCCGTCAGTGAGGATAATCCACACACTTCAGTTATTTTTGCCAGGACCGTCTCTTCAGTTTGGAATTTCCCCAGCTGGTGTTTCCATTTGGCTACTTCCCTGTGTGACCCTGTTATTACCAGGTCATCGCTTCCACTGCTATTCTTATCCACGAGCAGCCTAACAATAAGTTTGCAAGAGGAACTCGTTGTTATTGTACAAAGTCTTTACCCAGCAGGCTGGTCCAAGGGCCACGCAACTTCACAGTTGGTGTCAGCTAACAAGGTGAGGATTACGAGTTGTTAGGAAAAAGTGTTGTTCTATATTTCACAGCTCAGACGTCCAGTGCGATGTGAGAAATGTCAGTTTCACTTTCTTGTTCATTCCCAGTCCTGTCGGGGGAGGTGCTACAGCCATGCCTCCAGTTTGCTGTTTGTTTGTTTGACACCGATGTTATGGTGTTGATTGGATCGTCGGCATGTCAAGGGAGTGAGAAGAATTCCCCTCAGGAGAAATCTAACATGTGTTTTGCTGTTTGCCGAGGAGAAAGTGGGATTTCTTGGGTGTTTGTAAAAAAAAAAAAAAAAAAAGGATTTGATATGAGCTTCTTCAGTTGGTTCCAGCTGGTGTTTGTTCAAGAGGGAAAATAAGGCCGGGACTGTTGTGATTCTTCAGGGTTGTGTCACACCGACATTTCTATGTTTCGTTACATCCTTTTTTCTACAAGCAAAACAAGGCTGAGATGTTTGTTTCGGTTTGTTTGGATGGAAGAGTGGAGCCTGTATCCGGCCCTGTGGCGCTGCTTGTTAACCGTTAACTGGGTTTCTTATCATGAGCAGACGTCTGATATTCAGGGGTTAATATACTCATTAGTAAAAAACAAAGGATGTGGCTGAGTAAAATATGAAAATGATGATGTGATTATGTTGTTTTTTTAAACTGATAAAATCAAAAACAAGAAATGAACCAACAAAAGCCCTAATTATTGGCCTTTCCTTTCTATTTACACTTGACGTGACGTCTGCCAAAACCTGCACAAACCTTTATACACACAAAAACACACTGTATGTGTCCACACACAAATAAACCCACGCACAGGGAACATGAACATGTGACCCACCCTCAGGATGTAAGGAAATGAGCCCGTCTTCCTTCCCTGACCCTGAGTGGGCTGGAAATGAAGCCGAGTCCTTTCACTGCCGGCAGCTGGCCAGTGTTTCACTCTGCTGTGCATTCTGGGAATTTACAGTCCAATAATAAGTCTCCCAGAAAGTAGCTGTTCATCACAGGGTGACAAACAACGGAGCGTGTTTTCTTCTTTTCTTTGGCTTCGTGGCTCCAATTTGTTTTCCCATCCAGTCTGCGACGGACAGCACCAGTGACCACACTGTGCTATTTTCTTAAATTTATGTTTCGAAAAACCTTCATGTGCACTTGACTCCTCCAGAGGAATGCTGTCTGATGACATAGGATGATAACCAGACAGCAGTACGTTTTTAGTTTGCTTTGCTCTCCGCAGCACTCCGGCTCGCTCGTGCTCCGAGGAACTCTTCCACCTTTCCACGACTCTGGCAGGAAACACCGTTGCGGCGTCAGTGGTCGCAACGGGCCCCGGAAAACATTCACCTGCAACAGACCGGGAGGAAGCTGGAGTGAGCAAGGGACTCGCTGGTGCCCCGCTAGTCGCAGGTGCAGAGCTGGACGCGAAGCTGGCGTGTCAAACGCTGACCTCTCCCAAACGCACCCCAAGTCCCTCCCACTTACTTCCTGTACCTGCTGCCATGGCAACCACTTCAAAAGAAATAGCCAATACGGGCCGACGAAAGGGCAGGGCCCTGAGCGAGAGTGACGACCCACAAGGATCTTGGTTTGACGGCAATCTTCCTGCAACGTGAGCCCCCGTCCAGCAGCTACACTACACTTTAGGAACTAGAGCTAAGAAAATCACTGTTTAACCAAAGGGATCCACTTTCCCCATGATTGTGTTGAAAACTCCATCTCAGCATGTGACCTTGACCTCAGCAACGCTCCTATGAGCACGGATGACTTACCAACCTTAAGATGAAGTCTCATTGTTATAAAGCTGTTGTTATTGTACACAGAACGCATGGAAACGTGTTATTTCCTCGTTGCATTGCTATTTTTCTGCTTTTAAAATATTTGAATAAGAAAAAAAAAACAATGTGATCTTTGATTAACTACACATGATGTTTTTTTTTAAATCTTTGATCTCTTCATGAAACCCAAATACGGTTTCATCCAGATTATCACAAAAAATATGTTTGAATTCACTCATTCATCGTATTTAAAGCAACAGTACGTGACTTTATTCAGTAACAGCGCCCTCTGTGGGTAGTGATTGATTCTGTCGGGCTCCATATCCGACAATTAAATTGTTTTCATGTCGAGAAAAACAAAAACAAAGGATATTACCCATAAGCCCCTGCTCACTGAATCAGTGGAGCCTCCACTGTATAAAACTCTTCATATTTTAAAAGTTTCCAGTTGAATATTGGAGACATATTTACTTTTTACTGATCTACTTTACTCTTTAACTTGCTGGACCTGATTCTGACAGTTGAAGCTGCGACACTTCTCGCAGGAAATCGTACCAACAAGTTACACAGAGTAAAGTCAAACTACTTTACAGTTGCTGTTTTGAAGTAAAAAGAAAGTTGCACAGTGTTGCTTTAAATTTATCTAAATGAATCTGTGCTTGTTAAGTTGTTTGTCTGTGTTGGTCGTTCCCCCGTATGACAACAAAGCAAAATATTGAAATCGGCTTTAATGGAAACCCCCTTGGTGTCACAGGCGGACATCTTCTACCAAAATTCATATCAAATTATTACAGCATATACCATATGGCAAATAGCCATCTGAGTCTTCTCTTTATTAAGTCTCCTGCTTCTCATGTGATAACAACCACAAGCTGTCTCACGCCCATCCAGCTTCACAGTGGAAGCTCCTTTGTGGGTCACAGACAAAGAGAAGCCACATCCTTCATGTCGCTCTGATAAAAGATGCATGCGCTTATTTTTTTTTACTGCAGTTAGTTTTTTGCTAAACACATCTGTTGAACGTCAGCAGTGTTTGTGCTGCAGTAAATTTCTATTCTGCTCTACTTGTGTTTTGGATAAGACTGCCCCCTTGTGTTTGGTTTGAGTCTCACTGTGCAAACCATGGGACACACTTGTTTAAAACATTATTTATCAACACTATCTGCTGCGTATTTTGTATTTGTCTTGATTACCTCGTTGTCACCACTGTGTTTAATATTCAGGACGATTCCAGTGTATCTGTGTTCATTTGTGATTGTGCTCTCTCTCTCTCTCTCTTTCCATGCTCTCTCTCTCTCCATCCTTCTGTAGATTCAGCCACACAGATATTGTGTCAGATGACTCACAGTAAGTTGTGTTTGTAACCACCCGGCTGCCTGGCACGACGCTGCTCTGCACGACAAACAAACCCTACTTGGCAAAGTTTTTTAAATCCTCACGTTTATTATTTTGTAAATTACAAAGATTGCAATAATGACTATTGGCAGCATGAGTAAAATAAAGTCTCTAAAATGGCTGTTAACACTGAAATTATCAATAATTATCAATTATTAGAGCTTGAATTTGTCTTGTAGCTCAATTAAAATAATATGTAGCTGCAATTTGTATTGTATAAGCTGAATACATTTATATAACTTTACTGAAGAGTGAAACAGACCAAAAAGTTTTATGTAACGAAAGTAATTTATGCAGATATCTGTTTCCATGGAGGCTTAGGTCGTAGTACGTCTCTTTTAAAAAGGTTTCTACTCATGGAAAATAAAACCTGCACCACTTAACTAAAAACATTATAGAATCATCAGTGAAATGACTTGTTCCCAGCCATTACTCTTGATCTGTAAAGACGTTTTCGAGGAATCAGTTTTTGTTTTGTTGACAGTCAGGAAGCTGGAATCAGTCCTTTCCTCCCTGATTTAATTCGGTGCCTGCAGCAGTGGCCGTGGAGGGAACTTACTAAACTACACCGCTCTTAAATCACAACAGTGCTTCTGCCAGATGCTTGTTTCATGGGACGCATCCGTTTCAACTTCCCTCCTGACATCCCATCTCTAATAAAATACATATTATCATGGTCATGTCCTATGCTGCAAGGATAAAAGTGCAGCTGCTCAAAAATGAGTAGATGATTAATTACTCAGACGACTGAAGTAAATAAATAAATGTATAGTTTAGTCAGTTATCTCCAAGTTTCCAGATAGACCAGCGGGCTCCATAAATATTTGTCCTCAAGTGTGAGGGTAAAAATAACTGTCATGTTTGACTCTGCTTCTTTTTTTTCATTTTCAACCAACTCTCATCTATTTGCATCAATTTCTGAGTCCCCAAGCCACAATCCTCACAATTGTGGCTTGTGGGGAAATTGTAAAGGCAAGAATAAAATGACTAAAGCCATTCTAATTGTGTGATGAACACCCAGTCCAGCTGCATGCTCCTAACAGTGAGGCTGCGTTTTACTGTCCTGTCTGTAAATCGATGCTTTAACATTTACTGACTTTACAAATGCAAAGATCAGTGTGAAACTTTCTGTAACCACTTTTTTGCCTGTTTGAAATATACTTGATGCTGCATCTCATATACTCACATCAGGATGTTACTAAAAGCTTTATAACAACAGCATCTGCATCTGAAGCTGAAGGTCTTGTTTAATTTTGTCTTCACATATTTAATGTTTATGCATTTCCTGTTAAAAATAATGTTTGAATGTGACATGAAACTATATGTGACGAGTCAAAAAGTACGACCAGAGTGGAGTTGTACTAGGATGGGATTTTCTTTTACTTCTGACATTTTTGTTGAGTTTATCTTTGAAGATGCGCAGTTTTACATTTGTCAGATTCTGAGCCACTGGTTCAGCGTTGTCATGATTGATTTCTACAAAAGAAATCTTGTGAATAATGTGGGGTTTTTTTTACTGGAAGTTTAGCTTCACACTTTTTAGTCACAGCTGAGTCTGTGAAGTTTTAGGGTCAAAGTGTTGTTTTCCCAGTGTCCACAAGACTGTATGACACAGATTAAATGGCCGACAGACAAACGTACACTACTGTGCTTGCAGTACAATGAGTTGAGTGAAATGGATAGAAGGACTAGCAGCATTAGAAAACCCAATCTCGACTTATTCTTTTTTAAAACAAAACTTCTGTCCTTTTCTGGAAGTTTTTCATCATCTCTCTCTCTCTCTCTCTCTCTCTCTCTCTCTCTCTCTCTCTCTCTCTCTCTCTCTCTGCCTCCTCCCCAGGAGTGTGAGTATGATCGACATGCGTGGTGAGGACGAGGGCATCCTGCAGCCCCACAGTCAGGTGCGTCACGAACTGATGCACAATCAGTACAACATGATGAAGGAGGAGGAGGATCACTGGCAGGACGTGAGTGTCTCAGATCTGTCTGACTTTACATCACTTTTAATCTCTGTGTAATTATTTGTTTGGGACTTTTTTCTCTCGCTGGTGTGAGACAACATTTAAGTCCCATGAGAAGTGTGTCTAATCTGCACAGTTTGTATTTCTTGTCTCTGTGGTGTCTGGGGTTCATCAGATATAAGCAGTGATTATTTTTTTATTTTAATGCCTGCAACCTCTTGCCTTGCCCCAGTTACACAACTTAAACCAGTTTTCAATGGAGCCACAGAAGTGCTGCAAGTCTCCCATCACTACTAAGCCAAGCTCTCTCTCTGTGTTTCATTTGGACCCGTCAGGACCTGGCACGATGGAAGAATCGGAGGAGGAGCGTTTCTCAGGACCTGATCAAGAAGGAGGAGGAGAGGAAGATGATGGAAAATTTGCTGACAGGAGACGTCTGTCCCGCCCAGAGGAGGAGAAGCATCAAGACGTACAGAGAGATAGTGGAGGAAAAGTATGTGAAACACAGTAGGACAAGTATATGTCTTATTATTCCACTAAGAAGCCAAGGTGCACGCACTATATGAGAGCGGTGGAAAAGTAGGTCTCACACAACCTAATTCCCGATAGCAGGCATAAAGGTGACAGTGACTCCTCCTCGGGTTTAATTTAGTATCTCTCCCACAGGGGAAGAAAATGGAAGAACGTGTCTTTTGCAAAATAGTGAAGTAGAAAAAATAGTTGTAATTGCCAAGACTGTTTTATCTTTGCTTCACTCTTTATCCCTTCGTACTTCTTTTCCTCACGTGAACAGGGAGCGTCGTGAGGAGGACCTGCGTGACACCTACAGACGAGCCAGAACCCCAGAGGAGGCGTCAGTCATCCTCCAGCGTTACGCCCAGCGTTTCTCCATCAGTGAAACGATCCTGGAACGCCTGCAGCTGCCGCAGCTCCTGGATCGCAGCATCTCCGCTGACCCCTCCTTCGCCTGCTCACCCTTCCCTCTCTCCCTCTCCTCCTCCCCGACGACGCCAGATCCCTTCGACGTGGACCCCAACGGGCCCCTGAGGTTCCTGCGCCAGCAGTCGGCCCCGGCTCCAAAGTTCACGTCTACGCTTGAGGCGCGAATCGAGGAGTTTCCCAAAGACTTGTCCTCACCTCACCAGCGGCCTCAAATTCGCTCGCGCTCGTCTGAGCCGCCGTCCACCAGAGCCCTGTCGCCCAAACCGGTGCCTTTGCTGACACCCAAGCCTTACTTCGAGTCCCGTGGCAGAGCGGCTGAACCGTGGGCCAACAAGGTGAGTTCGATGCTCATCATCATATCAGCAGACAGAGGTCGAGTTAACCTCCTAACACCACCTGGGTTTTGATTCCCAACAATAACAGTGGAAGCACCTGTGCTGCTGGAACACATTTTGGATTATAGCACCTTCTAAATGAACATGTGGGTTTTCATTCATGCTACAACGCAACCCTGGAGTTTTCAAAATAAAATGGGGCCAGCTGCGATACCAAACGGCTGAAAAACTCTCCGTAGTGTGAACACAGGTGTAAACATAGCAACAGTGGGTTTTGTATCTAAAAGGAAGTACTTTGGTTGTCGTGGTGTAATGATACTTAATTTAAATTGCCTAATTTTCTAACATTATTTCTAGTTTCCCTCTTAGATTAATTAAATGATCGAGCTACGGTTCAGTTGCGAGGTCTCAACCACTTTGCCTGTGGTGAGTTTCCAGTGTTGGCTGCGCTGATGGGTAAATTCCCCTCCATCTCTCTTGGCATTTACATTAGAATGCCAAAGAACCGCCATGGTGACGAGCCGACTGATTTCTCTGGAGGACACAAGACTTCCCCCTCACAGAAGAAGCATGTAATGTTTCAATTTAGCTCTCTCAACAGGATCCGTTTCCTTTCCTCCCGGAAAAAAGAAAGAAAACGTCCAAATGGAAATATTCAAAATGCGATCTCATGTTTTGTTGTGGCGGAGAGGGAGGGGCGGGTTATTATCAGACCAAATGGAGCAGGGCGCTTTTCTGGAATGTCTTGTCGGGGAGTCTGAGCGGAGCCCGGCCACTGAATGGAGCCCTCTGTTCCCTATTGACTTAAGAAGTTGACAAGTAGGGTCCTCTCGATGTGAAGTGGGCTCCCAGCAGACAAAGAGGGCCCACACAGGCTGCGAGGGTTAGGATGAGAAGGTGGAGGCGGAGGGGCGCAGACTGAGAGCCCGCATTCACCCAACTCCACCGCTGTGTCTTAAGTTACCGCTCACTATAGGAGCTCCTCACACATACATCACTGCGTCTTTGTCACGGAGGCCAGCGCGGTGTAGTGAGCCCGGTGAATGGCCGATGAGACGAGAGGCTGGTAATGAGCACAAATGAGCAAACTGAGTTTTTTTTTAGTTGTAGGGTTTGTTTGAAGGTTTTCCTTAAAGTTAATTTTGACCTGGATTTATCAAGCGATGTTACACGTTACCAGTATTGTAATTACCGAACAGTTTAGTGTTAAATGCAATATTCAGAAACTAACATGATACCTGTCGTCCTCTGATGCAGGCGGACGGTTTGCTCCGAGTCAACGGCAATGCAGGAAGTGACGCTCCCACCGCACCCGAGAGTCGAGGAACAGAATCTCCTCCTCACTTCCAGGCGTCTCCTTCCAGAACCAGCCACAGCACTGTAGCTGCTCCCTGCTCGGCAGCATCGCCCGCACACAGTCCACACGCCTCCCCCGCAGGAGGAAGCCCGGCGTCGATAAAGGCCAAGGAGGCACGGGGTGGCACTAGAGCAGCTTCTGAGGACGTCCGAGAACAGAGAGGGGCTGAGCACTCATCGCCACTGAGTCGACCGACCTCACTGCCAGCGGTCAGGATGAGGAGCTGTTATTGTTGATTACATTCTAGAAATAGGACATTGCATCAACTCATATTCCTCTATAGACAAATATTGTAGTCAGTATTTTTTTGGTAGATGCCCAGTAGAGGGCAGTTTCCTTCACTCAGCATTTGTGGATGAACAAACAGACCAGTAAACCCATTCATTGGGTCCAGTGTGGATATCTGCAAAACACTATATCTAATATCTACATCTAATATTTTGCCTCACTGGACTAAAATTAAAGTTTTCTGTCAAAGGAATTAGTTCTGTGGAGGCACAATAGAGCTGCATGTCGATAAAAAGCCCTGTTTTCTAATATATTTATCATTTAAAAACTGAAACAATCTGCCTTTGTGTGCATGCATTGAACACGTCTAACATGGCTGCACTCTACTTTTGTAGAAATTAGTTGGAACAGTTTAAGTTTAAGGAACAAATGTTATTATGAACCGTAAAATCCCTTAAAGCCTTAAATCACTTTATAGTCAGATCATGCACTGGACATTAATATTTAAAACCATCTTGTGGCCCATTCAGGAACTGCAGAAGTCAGAAGAAAGCTTTTGGAAGACTGGAGACCAGACGGCAGCTGCTCCAGAGGAGAAAACCTCAAATGCTGCAGCTCAACCAACAACACGTACAGGTCTGAACACACTGACACCCTGTGGTCACTCAGAGACTCTACAGCCCATTTCAAGTCACATGTGAGGAGGAGTGTCTTTGATTTTAACATTAGTGGTAACGTTGTGTTTTCTGTATTTTTAGAAGCCAAACAAGAAGTTAAACCTGAAGCGTCTGTTCCAAACGTCGCCACTCTGGTCCAATCGGGGCTCAGCACACAGCAGTGTCACACAGTAACTTTACAGGTGAAGCTGCCAACTAAACAAATACACACTTTATTCACCTTTAATCCAGAAGCAGCGATCACTCGTCTGTGCTTCGTTTAACCCTTGAATCTCCTCGCAGGCAAGTTTTCCCAGTTCCCAGGAGTTTTCACAGGGAGGAGAAAACGTCCCAAACTTAACGGCACCAGGATCGTCTGGATATCACCCGGCACAGGAACTGACAGCAGGTCAGTGAACTGCTCACGTTCAAGCACCAAGCCAGCAGCTTCTTTTCCATACACCTCCATGTTTTTCTCCTCCTCCTGTTTGTTTGTTTTCTTAAGTGAAATTAGGGTGAAGTTTAATTAATAAAAAAACAGCTAATAAGGAATGAGATCTAACAAAAAAAACATGTATTGAAAGAACTAAACTTCTTATTCCTCGTAGAACCAAGTTATGTAGAAAAGATTTTCTTTAAAGCTAAATTGAAGCTTCTATAAGGACTTTTAAACTGGTTGACCAGTTTGAGTCTGTTTATCCTTCAGTGTCACAGGACCTCTGTAATTCTGCTAATGTCCATTCCAGCTCCTGGTTTTGACATTTGTTTTATCCCTCATCATTTCCATCCCTCTTCCCTTCCTTTCTTCCCTCATTCCCTCTCTTATCCCTCCACCTGCACATTTTTTTTTATTTCGCTTTAGAGTTTGCAAACAGTGTCATCTCTCCACCGGCAACCAGCAACCCTAAGTTACGTTGGGAGTTCTTCGCTCCGCCAGGTAAAATCCTTACATTCATCAGCGGAGCTCGTGTTTCCTTCCTCAGGTGCTGAACGTGTAGAGAGTCTCTGCTGCGTCTGCAACAGTCGGACGACACTTCACTCGTGTTTGTGTCCGGTTCTGGATGATCACAGATTTTTTTTCCATCTTAAATGTTTTTTATTGTTTTGCGCTACAATTATGCACAAACAACATTTTTTTCTAGTCCAGCTCATAATTTATTTATCATTTATTGGAAGTCATATTTGTTCGATCGTGTTGATCAGGATGTATTGGTAAAGATAATCTACATATGTAAGATTAAAGAAAATAGTTCTACCAGATATCTGAGGGAATACTGACCACGTTAATTTCATATACTGAAAGAATATTTTCTAACATATCATAAGTTTAATTATCTGTAACAGTTTGAAAGCCTCAGTTTCACGTCTCGCATTTTTTTGCCTTTCAACCAAAAGCAACAACATTTGGCTTTAAAAGGTTTTCTATCCATATCCTGACTAAATTCTTTTTTATACCTGCTCATATAATGTTTATGTTTATAGAAGAAAATGTTCAAATGTAAAATCAAAAGAGCAAGAAGAACAACTTCAGATGAAACTCGTTGCTGCTGGTGAACTGGTTTTCTCCCCTTGTCCGTCTGTCGCCTACTTTCATCTGTATCTTCCTTTCTCAGGTTCTTCCAAACATCTGTCCCATCAAAAAAAGAAAAACACATTTATTTTGATCACCTGTCTCTATAATATCTGTTTAAACTGTATTTTAAATAATGTTCTCTCATATTTACTCTGCAGAGGCTCCAGAAAAGGATCTCCGTGGAAATGTGAGTTATAATCATTTGAGCTAAAAGCCCTTTTCACTGCACCTCATCTGGTTCATCACCTCCTGCATCACAGATGGTTCCTGTAGCTTAGTTTCACTGATAAAGACAGAAAAACAAATGACCACATCCTGCAGGTAAGATAAAATAAAACCTCCAGGGAGCTTTTAGAGACTCTCTCACTTACACAAGCAAAACATTAGTTTTAATGTCAGCACTTTACATCCTGTATAGTTTGAATTATTCTATTATTCTATAAATTCTAATTATCGTGTCTCACAAGCCAATAAAAGGACAGTTGTTGGGTAACAGGTTTTAGTTCTTAGTGATGTTTTGGTTCAGACGTTGAACTCACCACGTCAGCGCTCAGCCACGATGTCATGAGTCACACCGAGCTGTTGATGTAGCATGACAGACGACGATGCTGTACGACGATGGCCGAGACCGCTTCCGTTTGCATTGGAGCTCATCTCTCTCTCTCTCTCTGTCTCCTCTCTTCTTAGTAGGAGTCCTTTGGCTAGCATTGGAGTAGTGCTGTTGTGGTAGACCAACTATTTCTGTCTCCTCCCTTCCCTTCTTCTTTTCCTGTGGTGGACGTGTGTGCACATTGGTGTGTGTGTGTATGTGTATGTGTGAGCGTGTGTGTGTGTGTGTGTGTGTGTGTTTATGGGAGGGTGTGAATATATGCATGATTATCTGTGTGCCGTGTGTGGGGTATTTTGTGCATGTTGATGTGTGCGTGTGGGTGGATTTGTGTGTATGTTTCTCTGTGTGTGTGTGTGTCTGTGTGTGTCTGTGTGTTGGGGTCCATCAGGTGTCAGTGCCGGTGTTGCCCCAGGCCAGGCGGGCAGACCGCTGGTCTTGGGACCCGGATGAGGAGCGAAAGCGTCAGGAAAGGTGGCAGCAAGAGCAGGAGCGCATGCTGCAGGTACACAGTGAACCTCATAGGGTGAAGCATGGGCGCATGAGTCTGCAAGGTTAGGAGTTCAACTCCTTGTGGAGCTCAGTGGGTAGAGCAAGGCACCAACACTGTGAGGATTAGATCCAGAACTGACTTTAAATTTCAAAACTATTGCATTTTTGTAGATTACTAACTTGTCCTAGAGGCAGAAAGAATTAATTGAGGTGAAACTCCGCCCCTGAGTGGAAAAATATATTCTTAAATGAGAAGCTAGTTTTCTTTATATTATTTAAGGTCAAACTAAGACGTTCAGCAGGCAGCACATATTAGGTTTAGGTTCTTTTAAACATTCAGCAGCTTCATCAAAGTTCATCAAAGGCTTTGTCACTGGAAAAAGATTTTTACTAAATGCAGTTGTAGATAATGATTTAGTGTAAATAATGCACTAGAATGCACAATATTTGAAACATAGGTTTTTCTGTTATTGACTAATTCAAACTGGTCTCTTGCACAACAACATCTCAGTGGATTCAGCAAATCACAAACACACATCATTACATTTAATATCAAAGTTATTATTAGAATATTTTACAGGTTAAACATGAACTTTATTATGAATAAATAGACATTAATAAGATATAAGAAGATACAAATCAAACAGTAATACAACTAAACAATTACATCTTTTTTGCATCGTTTATTCTGCAAAATATAAGTTTTGATATCTGCAGACAAACAAGCAGATGCCGTTATGACTGTGAAAGGCTCATCGACCAGTAAATTGGTCGGGCTCTAGTAATTTGCTTATGTCATCCACGTGACTTGTGAAGAAAACTAACAGTCAATACATGCAAGTTTTTATAAACTACATTTTTTACCCTTAATTTTTGTTTTGCAGTTAAACAATTGAAAAAAGATTTCTGGCTGTAAACTGGGCTTCATCTCCTTGAAAGTCAACATTATAACTGCTGTTTAAACGGCATTTATACTCATTAGATGTTGACATATGGTGAATGAAATGTTATTGAAAAGGTTAAACTTCACCAAAGTGACTCAAACCAAAGTTATTCTGGTGTGTTCACATGTCTGGGACCATTAACTGACCCTGTAAGTGAATCTAAACCAGTAACCCAGTAAGTTTCAGTGCGTCAGTCACTGATCTGCTCAGTTCACAGTCAGAAGAATTAACCACATGTCGTTGCTACCTGCAAAGCTTGCCTCCATGTTTGTTCTACACCGAGCGTGCCCTCCTCTAAAAGCATATCTCCTCCTGACGATGCACCCTCTGGCCACTAGATGGGGACTTTGTGCAATTGAAGAACGTCTAGTTGGGTTTTTGTTTCCATCTCATGCACAAAACACAGACATTGTTTCCCGAGGTTGCTGCTGTTGCTGCTGCCCAAATCACCCTCTCCCTCCTCAGCCAATACCAGCTGCATCTCAGGGCCACGTGTTTTTTAAACGTTGATCTGCAGTCTCTAGATAAGTAACGGTGACGTGAAAAGGTTCCTCCTCTTCCCCTGTCGTTGCAGTTGATTGTTTGAGATGAGATGCTCTAAAATGGATGAATGTCTGGTGCATCAATGTGCTTGTGCCCTGGTTTGTATTGTGCCGTGTCTCTGTGCTTCGACCTTGGTCCGTCATCCGTCTTATTCATGTTGCTTTCACTTTGAATCTTCCTTCTTTCATTTGGTCTTATTTCAGGGTTCACACACGACTTTAGAAAAGGAGTCAAAAGCGGTTCTTGTGTGGAATAATCCTAAGTGCTAGAGGGATGTTGTGATTTGCTCTAACGTTACCGTACATCAGGTAACAACCTGAATGAAATTGAAGGATTTAGGGGAACTTTTCAAATGACAGTTGTGTAGGAACCCTGTGCTCTGCATGCTCTGCTTCTTGCCTTTTGTCTGCATCGCCTGCGTCTGGTCTCTTTTGTTCGCTTTATAATCACTAACAAGTAAAATCAGATCTGAGCAAGTGTTCGGCCATAACAGAGGAACATCAAGCTACCTTTGCATCCATCTATGTCTCTGAGTCGAGGCTCACATCCAGAGAACATGCACAGAGCGTCTCTCACGGAAATCAGATACACTCACTACCAGCCCCCTCCTGGATTAAATTAAGCAGGATGCACCAGGAGAGAAATTTCAGATTCAGAAAGCTTTATTTTTATTTTTTTTTTAAAACCTCTCAAAGCTCGTTTGATGCTCCCCCCCCCCGTAGACAGTTCAGTCTTCCTCCTTGTTGAGGTTCTGTGCTGTATTTCATGTGTCTGTTGCCATGGTAACAGGAGAAGTACCGCCGTGAGCAGGAGAAGCTGAAGGAGGAGTGGGAGAAGGCACAAAGGGAGGTGGCGGAGGAGGAGAGGAAGTACCATGAGGAGGTGTGTGTGTGTTTATGCTTCGGGGGCACATGTTTATTAAATGAAATGTGTAGTGTTTGTGTGAGTCGTGTGTTTTTAAACTGAAATAAAAGTTTATTTTCTAACTGATGACAGTGCTGCCATGTTGCTAAACTCACCTCCGATCACAACAGGAGCGCAGGATACTGGAGGAGACGGTGGCGCCGCTCACGCCTCGCTCCTCGGCGCTGCCGTCCCCGAGCCGCGGGGAGCTCTCCTCCTCCGCTGAGCCCCACGACACCATCGTCCGTTCACTGGCCGACTGGGAACGCAAGCAAGAACTTCTGGAGCGGCAGTCGGTGAGTAACTGATTGATTAGTTCAGCAGGAAGGTAAAAACTCCAGAGTGGAAACAAATCGACTGACTTTTATCTGTTTGTCTGATTGGACGGTGCAGAGGGGGAGCACGGAGAGCGCGGAGGGGAAACGGCGAGAAAACGACAGGACCAGTGACATCAGCACTGCTGACGACAGCATGAAAACAGGCAGAAGGTTGGTTAACTCGGCCTCAAAGCAGGAAATGGTGCATCTGAGCAGTTTCAGAAAATAACAGTGATTTAGGATGAGGCTCTGAAGTAGAGCTGGGTAATAACACAATAACTATTATGATGGCAATATTAAAAGTTAGACTTTAAACTTTACAGCACACCATCTTTCCCTCCTGTGATCCTCAGCCTGGTGAGTCACAGCAGCAGTCAGCCGGAAACACTCGGCCACAGTCTGCAGAACGGCCAGAAACCTCCAGCGACGCTCAAACCCTCGACTCCAGTGAAGAAACAAGAAGACCTGACGACAGACGGCAACAAGGCCGGCCAGTCTGCAGGAGACAGGAGGTGTGTGAACGGTGAGAGAGAGAGAGAGAGAGAGAGGAGGTGTGTGAGTGTGTGTGTACGGTAGAGAGAGAGGAGGTGTGTGAGTGTGTGTGTGTACGGTAAGAGAGAGAGGAGGTGTGTGTGTGTGTACGGTAGAGAGAGAGGAGGTGTGTGAGTGTGTGAGACGGTAGAGAGAGAGAGAGAGAGAGAGAGGAGGTGTGTGAGTGTGTGTGTACGGTGAGAGAGAGAGAGGAGGTGGTGTGTGTGAGGTAGAGAGGAGGTGTGAGTGTGTGTGTGTGTCGGTAGAGAGAGAGAGGAGGTGTGTGAGTGTGTGTGTGTGTGTACGGTAGAGAGAGAGAGAGGAGGTGTGTGAGTGTGTGTGAACGGTAGAGAGAGAGAGAGAGAGAGAGAGGAGGTGTGTGAGTGTGTGTGTACGGTAGAGAGAGAGGAGGTGTGTGAGTGTGTGTGTGTGTAGGTAGAGAGAGAGAGAGGAGGTGTGTGAGTGTGTGTGAACGGTAGAGAGAGAGAGATGTCACAGTTTGAGAAAGATGATGAGCTCAGTCATTTTAAAACTTGTCATGGATTTGTGTTCCTCTCACATGTCAGAGTGATTCAAGACACACTTGGCCACAAACAATTGACTGGTACAGACGCACAATATATAGACAACATACATATTAATGAACGGACACTGTACATACTATTTACAAACATGAAGGTTTCATTTACTTCCACATTGAAATGACAGGGATACAGTTTTTTTGTTATTATACACAAATGTCTTCATGTCTGTTTTGTTTTCTTACATCTTTCATTCTTATGTCGGGTGTAAATGTGAATTTCAGACGACTAGAGTAGTAACAAGTACAATACTGAATCTTTTTGCATCAGCTGCAGTTCCCTTGTTTGTCCATCAGGTGGCATCTTGTAGCACATGTAGTTTCCCCTCCACCACCCAGTACAACGTCAGAGAACACCATGACAAGAATAACATCTTTTAAACATAATCATCAGAGTCGTGTACAGAAGGAAAACTGAATTTTAAAAGAATGCCCAAACAGTTGTGAGTAGATTTGCCGGTTGCCCCCTGGCTCGTATTGGTTCACGTCCCGACTCCTGCAGCCAATTGTGTGGCCCGTATCTATGAGTCACCATCATGTCTCATGTCACTGTCCATTTCCAGGGGGGGTCCCATTGATAATAACACAAGCCGCAGCTCATCAAAGCCCCCTGCAGCATGTCCACCTCCTCCAGACACTCTGCCTCCAGCCCCCAACAGGTACTGCATCACAAACAGCCCACACAGGGGAGGGGAGGGGGGGAGGGAGGTTCATTTCTGCTTTGTCATTTCCTGCTTCGCTGCATCTCTCCACCCATAACATCACATGTACAACCACAACCTGCCTGCCTCATTTCCAATTTAGCGCAGTCCAACGAAATACAGTTTCATGTGGTTCATGTTCTCCATAATATCTTTTTCACATCGATTCTCGTGTCTTCCTGTTTATATTCAGGCTGGTCGCTGTGTTTTTGTGTTTTTGTGCCTCCTTGTATTTCAGTTAGATATTAAATCATGTGTCAGTCTGATCAACACTTCCCTCTTCTTGTCTTTCTCAGTTCTCCCTCTCACATCCACCGTCATCACAGTTAATCTGTCACATTTAGGGAAATGACGTTTGTTTCCCTTCGAGTGTCAAAGGTTTTTGTGCGGCTCTCCGTCCCCCTGCAGGTCCGTCAGCGGGAAGAAGCTGTGCTCCAGCTGTGGGCAGCCGCTGGGAAAGGGAGCGGCGATGATCATCGAGACCCTCAGCCTCTACTTCCACATCCACTGCTTTAAGGTCGGTGATGAAGAGGGGGATCGGCTTCCTCACGTGTTTCCTTTAGTCAAAGATTTAGTCTCATTCTATGTTTGTGTGAGAATGAGAATCCGGCTCATTGCAGATACACATGCAGCTTCTTGTTTAACCACTGTTTTAGGATTGTTTAGAAATTATTAAATGGGAATCCAATGGGCCACAGACAGAATTGAGCAGATAATTCTGAGACGTGCAGTGACACATTGATTGTTGTGTTTCTTTTGTGTTGTTTTTTACACAATAACACAAGCTTCGTCCGATTAGATTCAGCTGTAATAACCAATAGATTCTTATTTCATATTCCTCAAGCTGCTCTCTGCCTGTGTCTCCTCAGTGTGGGGTGTGTAAGGGTCAGTTAGGCGACACAACCACGGGCACGGACGTTCGAATCCGAAACGGCCTCCTCAACTGCCACCAGTGCTACATCCGCTCCCGCTGTGAGTACCACCCCCCCCATCCCCCATCCCAGGTCGTCCTCACCCCCTCACCACTCTCTGCCCTGCCTGTCTCCATACACCCTCCTCTTCCTCTCTCTTCTTCCATCATCTGATGCTTGTCTCCATCCATCAGAAGCAAAAAATTAATTATGAATATGGTCGTGTTCTGTCAGCAGATTACCAAAAATATCAACCACAGTCAACAACGAAACACGACCAGAAATAAACGAACAATCTCCTGTTACATAAGGTTCATAAACATTCTCAAGAATCGGGGACAAAAAGATGAATACATGCATTTTTCAACAAAGCAGTAAACACAGCGATCGTGAACCAGGAAGAGAAAGTGACTGTGTTTGATTTATTGTTTTCAAAGTAAACACGACACTATTTCATGATTAATACATTCGAGGTGCATTTCAAAGGTTTTAATCCTTTATTGCCGTCCTGCTGTGAGGCTGATAATACGAGGGGGGATTTTTAATATAAAAATCTTCACCTGCAGCTTTAATGAAGAAGTGTCAGACACCGTGGCGCTGCGCTGAACGGAGGGATGGATGTGGAGAGAAACTGGTGATGCTGCGGCGGAGAGAGGATGATTGTAACTTTCCATCCCTTTCACCTTGACTGTGCAAAAAAAAAAAGGAAAAGTCGCTCATGTTTAAATAACCTCTGAGCAGCGGATATCATCCGAGGGATCAGAGAAACCACAGAATCAAATCAAGAGATTCAATCAAAAGACTCTTGACTCATTATGAGTTTTTTTTCCTGCCTCGACCTTAAAATCCCAGGAAAAGAAACCGTGATTTGTAAAAATGTTCTTCTTCTTCCCTCTCTGTGTCTTTTCTCCTTTCAAGCGGCCGGACAGCCGACCACGTTGTGACGCCCGGCAGAAGAAGCACAAGGTTCAGAGAAGAAGCCCCTTCCCTGCTTTAACCCGATTATCTGCAAATCATGTCCTTCAGCGTGTGGCCGGGTCTCTGCATCCTCTGCAGCTCAATAACCAATGAAGATTCATCATGTGGGGCCGACTGGGGATCTGGGGACAGTCAGACAATGACAAAAAAATATATATATAAATATATTCATCGTGTTTATGTCATCTGATACGTGAGTGAAATCTGGATTTGATTGGTCCACGCAACCACCACGGACTCCGTTCCATCATGCGGCGAGAGAGAGGGAGACGGCTCGGGGGTGGCGGCGGCCATGTTGAAAAGAAAAACACAAGATGCAGATTACAGATTCGCTCTGAACACAGTCGACGTCCTTCACTGTCAAGAGTGAGCACACAAAGAGAAAAATGGGTGTTTGAATCAAGAAGTAGAATCAGATTCTATTCTTTTCTGGATGGAAAAATAATGTTAATATTCCGCTTTCGGTTCCATATGATGGAAATGCAGTATATCGTTTAGTTTAATGTCATCATTTAAGAAAGATTATTTTCATAATTAGATTTGATAAGAATCAGAAAAACCCAGGATTTGAAAAATGAGGCAGCTCAGATCTGACTTCTTAATTTCTCACAACAGGCTGGATCTGAATTAGTTTTAATAATTTCACGTCCCTGCAGCAAAACTACACGACCACAACAACAAGGTTTTACAAGCTTCACTTAGAAAGTGAAATGAAGGTCAGTATAAATCCTCTGTATCCACCGTAGTGAGTTTCTGGTTGTTTTTTTGATCCTTTGGCCCAAACAGTGATCCCACGTCCCTTCGTCTGTGCTCGGGGAAAAGAAAACACCCTCTGATATAAACACATATTATGGATGTAGGTCATCATCGGGGCAACAGCAGCTGCTGGGCCGCAGGAGGTTGTTGCTCGGGTCAGGAGAAGTCAGGACTTTAATGTGCCTTAAGAAAGCAAAGGTGACGCAGGACGAAGACAAACAAACACCTGGGGTGTAGGGAGGGATTTGGCCAAATTTAAACTCTTAAAACCCGCAGCCCTCCCTCACGTCGCGCTTTACTGCAGAACTTTTTTTATTCTCACATCGCTCCCCTGTTATTCCTGTTATTGTGATTTGCAGTGACGAACCCAATGCAAAGAAAGGACGTCTGTTGTCTATCTGGAAGAATATACCTGTAGAGTGTATATATATAAATATATATATATCTATCTACTGCAGGGGAAACCATTGATTTTATTTTGAATGTTTGACTCTAGAACCATTTAGACTCCTGTATGCTATTAATTGAGGTAATTTTGATAATTGCTCAGTGGTAGGATTCATTTATAAAATAAGAAAAAAAAAAAAAAAGTCACCAGTACATGTTACATCTCGTAAAAAACCGCCGACGTAAGATGAACACACACACACACACACACACACACACACACACACACACACACCAGCAGCAGCAGTTGCACCTGTGCAATATTTGGTTGGATGAAAACTAAAGATCTGTGCCGCCAGCTGGAAAAAACTTCAAGTCAGTTGCTTCTTTTCTTTTTATGAACTTGTATGAGAAGAGCTCGGTCGTGTATTGTGGATGTTTTTTTTAAATAAAATGCACGTTTAAGCCTAAAACCAAATGATTTGCTGTATGAAGGCAAACTAGCAGCCTCCTCTTCCTCCTCCTCCTCCTCCTCCTC
Organism: Hippoglossus stenolepis; assembly: GCF_022539355.2. Classification (NCBI taxonomy): domain Eukaryota; kingdom Metazoa; phylum Chordata; class Actinopteri; order Pleuronectiformes; family Pleuronectidae; genus Hippoglossus; species Hippoglossus stenolepis. Next base: position 24,035,714 of record NC_061489.1, on the reverse strand, counting down.
CTCCTCCTCCTCCTCCTCCTCCATCTATAGCCACGCTTCTCCGGGTTCATCTCTCTGATCTACAGTATTTTTAAGCTTCTGTTCCGATTGTGTATTTTCTTTTTTTATCCTCATTTAGTTGATGAGTAAATCTCGGCTGAGTCTCTTATAGCAGGATCTTTGAGACGGAGGCTCTACATTCAGACGGTCTTCTTTGACGGGATAGCTGGGAAATGGAAACCTTTAACGTCTGTTCTGTATTTATTGTAATATTCACCTGAACACTATCTGAAATATAGATTCATTTGATGTTTAAATGCAACGGCATTTATAGCATACTGTATGTTTATAAATAAAATGTTATAAATTTTAAACCACGTGCCTTCGTCTTTTAATTTTGAAGCGATCCTTGAATAAATACCAGATATTTTTGTCGAACATAACTGCTTATATACTTGTACAGATTAATCCTGCAGATGAATTCCTGCCGCTGGCTGTGAAACATGAAAAACACAAACTAACGTCTCTTTTTGCAAACCTGAGTTTCTTTTTCTCTAATTTAAACTTGTTATTAACCAGGTGCCTGTTGAGGCTGGAAACCTGAGATGAAGGAAAAACAGCCGCACGAATCTCTGCTCTAATAACAGACTAAACAAATCCAACAATGAATAAACACTACACCAAAAATAAAAAAAATTTACTTTACTATTCTATTTTTTGGGTTTGGTGTTTTGTTTAATGAAGAAGTAACTGTAGTTATTTTAGATTCTGCCAGATATGATTTATGTGTGATTGATCAAATTGTTGTTGGAAATTAATCGATTAATAGGACTGATTTAGGTAAATGTGAAGCTCAGATTAAAGTAAAGGGGGGGGCAACATTCTAACTATCTGGAAAATGTGTGACTGAATTTGTAATTTCAGCTGCTCCATGTTTGCAAAAATTGCCAAACCTCCGTTGCATAAAATCATGTAATGTGTTGATTCCAATCCACAAACTGGTGGTTAAATATATTTTGGTTCTAACGCCTCAGTGGTGAATGTTTGTTAAATCCATAAATATGTTTCCTTTGAGTTGAATCTCCAGTCGCACACAACCTGACGAATTCAATATATTCTAAAATATATTATCAACCCAACATCAGGCTTTTTAAAACACACTTTCTTTTTTTAAATATTTTTTTAAATGTCTGATCACCGGTGTCACAATTTCTGCTGGTTTTTATTTATTATTCCCCATTATTGGGACATTTTCTTGTTTTTTCATTTTCTGAATTTAATTCTACATTAGAGGACTGACTGTAAATGAATTGAAATATGTGATATTCTGTTCATCTAAATACAAACTGTATCCAAACTGTTTGTAAAAATAAATCCAGAAAACTGAATGAATTGAGAAACAGTGCGTTGCTGTCCGTGGTGCTGAAATCTTGGGCCTTTTCAAAATAAACTAATTTTTATGAGACAGAAAATTCTAACAAATACTTAAGAATTTTATACTTAAAGATCGTGTCAAGTTGATTTCTATAACACTAATAATGATAAATGATAATAGTTTGTTTGTCAAAAAGAAAAACATGACCAAATGAACTTGGACTATTATTTTTTTTATCATCAACAACCATTTCAATGGTACACCTGGAAAACTATGTGCACATGTAGAAATATTTCCTTCTTAAATATAAGCATTCATTACCTACATATAAATAACTTTCAGATCCGGGACAAAACATGTTACACAATGCTCACAAAATGGGAGGGAACTCATTGTAAAATCAGACAAAGAGACAACATGCAAATTATATAGAAATAAATACAATGTTTGCATCCATTCCCCCCTTTTTTTTATACCCAAAATAAATTCTTCCAAGGGAAATCTTTGTAAAACATCGAAAAAGACTCTGTATGATCGATCTACGAGGGAGTATGGCCTATGGTTCAACTATAGGAGACAGTAATACGTATTCACACTATACAATTTGAGCCACAAAAACACTGCCGTAGAAAGACACACAAAACATACAGGTTTCCTGTCACGGGGGCGAACATTGCAGTAGTTTGTGCCTTTTTTTTTTTGTTCTCTCGAGGAAATAATTGTGTTTATATCGATAGTTTAAAGGAAAAAGAAAACTCAGCTGTCGTTCTTCCACAGTGTGATATTTGTCGTGTCAGGGTTCGTGGGTCTGTCCTCGTGGAGCCTGTTAAACGTCTCTGCCGAACAAAGCAGCTGTTGAACTCTTGACTTGTGATGTGACTTGAACGACGCGATTCAGACGTCGGGTGTTTGCTCATGGGCCACTGCCACAAATATTCACCTTAACAAGTCTTCGTCATCCACTCTTCACTCTGAGATGTGTGTGTGTCTGTGTGTGTTGTTGTTGTTGTTTTTCTTCCTTTAAAAACACGAGGAATACGTTCGATGGAGTCTCGCATGAATCATCTCAACACAACACTTGTTTTCTTATTGTCTTTAGATATTCAGCCCTAAAATATGACCGGAAACAATCCACCCGACTTGTTTCAAGAAAAACAAACGACTTGCCAAGATGGATATTTTTACAGCGAAAGTGTTTAGACTGACCACAAGAAACGGTGCAAGGCAACAAAATAAAAGAACAGGAGTTGTCATCGTCTTCTGTTTAATTAACTGCGTTTTATTGTCCGTTTGAGTCTCGAGCAATTTGCTTTTTCAGTCTCCGGAGAAGGAGGAAACTTCTCTCTCCCTCTGCTCTGTGTTTTCTCCTCCTCCCTCCGCCGCCACAGAGCTTCATTAGAACATGCTGGTCTTTACTAATGTCGCTTTGGCTCCGTTCTGTCTTTGCAAAGACGACAGTACGCTGGCGAACGGGCCGCCCAGTGAGTCCGGGATGGAGGTGATGGTCCCCGGGGCGGTGGCCCAGCCTTGGCCCGGTGCTGTCACCCCCATGCCGGTGGACACGGAGGTCTTCGCCTGGTCCACCTGTCCGTTCCCGTTGGTGTTGACCTGCACGCCGGTGGGGCTCGGTCCGCCGCAGTTGGAGGTGGGCAGCGGGTTCGGGCCGGGGCCTCCTGTGCTGTCCGGGTCGGTGGATTTGTTGTCTTTGATGTCTTCGTCTCTGGGGTCGGACTTCTTCCCAGAATTGTTCTTGGCTGCCGCCACGGCCGCTGCAGCTGCCCGCTCCTGCTTGCGGAACTTGGCGCGTCGGTTTTGAAACCACACCTGGAAAATTGAGAAAGGGTTTAACAACTGTTGATGGGAAACACTAAAGCATCACGTGAAAGCATTAAACTTAACTAGAAACTGTTAAAAAATAGTGATAATGTTAAAAAAAAATTGTTTGCATAATAAATCCACCCGTGCGTAACTGTGCGTAATTGCGCGTAACTGGAGAACAAGCGGCTGTGTACCTGCACTCTGGCTTCAGTCAGGTCGATTTTGAGTGCGAGCTCCTCTCTGGTGTAGATGTCCGGGTAGTGCGTCTCCGCGAACACCCGCTCCAGCTCCTTCAGCTGGGCGCTGGTGAACGTGGTCCGGATGCGCCTCTGCTTCCTCTTCTCGTTCAGTCCTCCGTGGTCCGTGAACAGTTTGTATGGAACTGTGAACAGAAAAGAAATGTCACCGTCAGACGTGCGAAGTACAGCAGAGGTCTTATCAGTAAGAGGAGCGTGTGTGTGTGTGTGTGTGTGTGTGTGTGTTGTCAAATGGAAGTAAATTCAAATTCGATATTTTTGTATAAAATCCGGTTAAGGACGCTGAGGCGAAGCTTTGAATCCGGTTACGCGCGCGGTTGCGGGTGAATTAGTTGTGAATTGATAACGTCGCTGACCCGTGATGCGGTTAATTGTAATGTTAAACTAATTGTTGCTGCTCAGATTGAGGCTCGAGTTTGAGAACTTGTCATAATGTTCCCATCCTGCCCCGCGCGCTGCTACTGTAACTCCGAATCGGTGTCAATAATGAGCTTTAGTCTTTGGTTATCTAATTATTTTCGAAGCTTTATGTCTCATCGCAAAGTAAATAAATTATGCCTATCATTTTGGCAGCTTACGATAATTCTGTTGGCGGTTTTGGGTGTGACTGGGATAGTATAACCCGGTAACCGAATTACCCCTTGCCTGCAATCGCTTCTAACGTGATAAATTCTTTCATTTGTGTAAGCAAATTTCGTTTGGTAAATACTAAACACATTTCCATTTTCAAATGCAATCAAGGCGTCCTATAATACGTCGGGGTTGTGGCTCCGGAGCCGCTGCTTACCTGCGGCATACGGGCTGCTCTGGTGGTCCCGCAGGGTCCCCAGGCTGCAGGACCCCGGCGTGAGGGACGGGCAGCCGGAGGTGGCCCCGAACGTGGTCCTGATGGGATTGTACTGAAAACCACTGGCCTGGCTGCACGAGCTGAAGTCCGCATAGGCCGATGCCAAGCTCGACGTGTCCATCCCGGCCATACATGACTCGTAGGCAGAGGAATTTAGGTAAGAATACTCCATTTTATACATTTGAGAAGGCTCGGTGGAGTTAGAAAGCTGCACTTCCCCGAGAAACCCAAAAAAAACACGGCGGAGAAAAAAACACCCACCTCCCCAAAAAAAAACCTGGGGTTTGGAAAGGAACAAAAAAAATAATAAAAAATGAAAGCGAGCAGGACGCGCGGTCTGAGTTTGGGGGAGAGAGGATTTGGTTTGGACTGGAGGAGGCTGGACGGTGGGTAGATGTTCACTGCTCAGCGCCTGCTCCAAAACTGGCCTCCTTTATAGGAACCTAGCCCTGTTTTATGAAAATCCCCCTAAGAGCCGCCTAGCCCGAGGTCTCTAGAGCATATAGTCCTCATAATAAACTTGGCTCTTTCCGCTTGGACAATAGCAAAGCGTTTGGTCTTATTGCTAGCGCTTTTTTACATGACAATAACTCATCAGTCTATTGGGCTGGCACTGGGGGCCCGGGCTGTCCAACCTCCCTATCATTGATCCCCTGCATCTCTAATTAGAATTTAATACCACGCCATTACGCACCCCTCCACCGCCTCCACCTCTCCATCCCTCCATCCCTCTACCCATCCGCCCCACTCCTCTCCAACCACCATCTTGCCCTTTAATTCAATCACACCACTTGGAAATAATGAAAGTTGGGTGACGATTCTCCCTGATCCAATTTTCTCCAAGCTTTTAAGCCTTTTAAGCGACCGTATACCTTGGGCAGGATTTCACAGAGTATTTTCCCCCCCTCGTGCCTCCTCTCTCCGTCCGTCTGCTCCGGCGCTTTTCACTGCGGCTCCTGACTGTGGTCCCCCCCCGATGAGTGCAGCCGGAACACGGGCACGATCATCGAGCACATACGAGGACTCGTTGGGAACTGGTAGCAGAAAATATGTAGTTTCATCACAATCAAGTTCACGAGGCTCGTTTTCTACCACAGAAACACTCACGTAATCTGCATGTGGGTGAATTATTCCATGTCACTATTTCATTTTTCTCCTATGACAGAAATATAATTTTAACACTGAACGTGCAGAGAAACGGCTTCTCCGGGTTCATTTCCCCTCATGCGCACCAATCACATCCAAAACGATATAGTGCCACACGCTTTCCCCCTTGATTTCTGTTTGTCTCATCTCACCTCACGCTAATGACTTGTTATTGCTTTAATTAGGATTTCAAACATTTAAATGAGCACATTGCAATTTCTGTGCAGCAACTAAACCTCAAATGAAACTCAGGAAGTGTCTCAGTGGGTTTTCAAACCCTGCTTGTGACATTTTTACGCAGAGTATTAAACAGATTTATTGGCTTCATTCAGGGTTTTTTTTCCTGAATCTCCTCCTGCACCTCTGCTAAACTGTGGGTTTTTCTTCTTCTTATGATTCAAATGAGTTTGTAATTGTCTTTATTACTTTCATTATTTCGTTTATTTGGCAAATAACATCTTTGTAATGAAAGTAACGAACTGGTGAGGCTTTCATCGGACCTCTTAGGCTGCACTATATTGGCTGAGTGGTTAATTCGGTTTGTGTAATAAGGTGAAGCGTTTTCTATGGCGCGCACACACTCTCTGTGTTTCGGGCTTTTTTTTCACCGAGACCGAGTTCAAGTCCTCGTTTGAAGCTTTTTTCTTTTTCTTCTTCTTCCAAATTATCCAAACGCGAAAAGGCGCAACTTGAATGATGGCGCAGCAATTGGATTTATTCGATGAGTGTTTGATTTTTAAATTTCTTCACCTCCGGTTGTGTTTCAGTGATTGATCTGTGTTCTGCTCTTCATCTTCATCTTCATCTTCTTCTTCTTCTTCTTCTTCTTCTCAGGCTCTAAAATCCTCATCTTCTTACAGGGACTTGAGTTTTAATTCTCCCTGTGTGTGTGTTTGCTTCAGGATTTCTTCATCATACCTGACACTGACATCGGTTTGGACTCTGGATATTATCAACGTTTGTCTCGCAACCTATTAGATTTATTTATTGTAGTGTTGTTATAGATTCTTTGGCTTTGATTTGATTTGTCCTTCACAGTATTGATCTTATTTTTCATCACAGTTGAGGAAGGATGGAGTTAAAAAAGAAAAAAAAATCCCCATTTAAACACATAAAACATTTATTCCTTATAATTGAGAGTTTATATGTTAAAAACGAATGATGTTGACAGAAGCTTGTGAGGGTCAATTTCGTTTTAAAATCTTATTATTAGAAAAGTTGAGATATTCCTTTTCACCTCAGTTTCACGTTTTAATTTTCATCTCCAAAACTCAAATGTGGCTGTAATCTAATGAAATGTCCACTTGCTTTATAATTTATCCTCAAACACAGAATAGGGCACCGGGCGTTTCGTGCATGTGGCCTCGAGGTGCAGCTCCAGGTTCTCTGTTAGAACACACAAGGACCCGCTGCAGATTCGCCATCAATTATTTTGCCTCCACAATCGCTGACGTGCTGCAGTGTGTTTCTGCCTCTTCTCTTTCTCACATTGTCTCCTCACAGATCAACCAGACTAAAAAAGGAAAAGTTAATTCTTTCTTGAGACGACCCGGTTCCTATTATGTAAATGTTTTCTTTTTTTATTCCCCCCCACCCCCCTCCTTTTTCTCCACACACGAGCTGGGACCCAAAAGTTGTACCAAATGGTTAATTTGATTATTGAAACCAAAGAGCCAAATGGTTCACCGTCCTCCCTCCACGCGTCTGGCAGCGAGAAAAGAACCCATCTCTGGGAATTAATCTAATAACGCTCAAAGAAACGAGGAGTCTTTTCTGATATTTCGCCGAGGCAAATACAATTATAGCTTTTAGCCATCGGTTTCTTTCACTGAGGCCGCTCTTTATCCTGACGCTCTATAGTCCCCGCACCATGCTCCACCAGCTATTGAGACGCCCCCTCTTTTATAGTTTCAACATCTTTTAATTATTTCAGCTGGTTCGGGTGGGCCGAGGAGCCACGGGAGGAGAATCTGATGCGAGAATATTAAATCCGACAGGCGCGTCTCTGAGCTGCAATAAAATATGTTTCTTATTCAACTGTCTTTCTTTTTGTTTGAGATATTTGTGCAAGATGCAACACGTCCAGGCAGTTTACGTGCACATGGGCCTGGTGGCACTGGAGCGCTGCGTAAAACCAGTGATTTACAGTAACATAATGGTCCTTTAATTGAAGGGGAAGCTGCAGTTAATTCGCAATTATGTGGCAAATGAAGAGCTTTAACCATGTGCCTTCACTTAAATAAATCAGGGAAATGCGATGTGTGCAAGACCCTAAATTCTCCCGGCAAGTGCCGCACAATAGCCGGTGTGCGGGAGCGACTCCTCTCCATTTAGTGCGCACTATCGTTGCTCAGCAATATAGGAATGCGGGTCGACAGGAGGGACAAAAAGAGGAACAAAATGCCATTGTCTCTGGATGGATTGGATGGATCCACTCCCCCGAAAAGGCAAAGAAACAGAGGAGGATAAAGAGCGAGCGAGCGATGGGAGGGTCCCGCTGTCACACTGCACCGACAATGTCTCACTCCTCCGCCCGAGGAGATCCTACGCTTATCAAAACGGTTATTAATAAGGCCGCGTGTTGCAGGGGAGGGGCTCGCCAGCAGATCAAAAAACAAATCATTTTGGGGGTGGGGTGGGGGTGGGGGTAGGGGGGGTGCTCCCGTGACGATTTAGTGTGATGTCTTAATTTGGCAGGAATGGATGAAGGCGAGGTTTCTAGATTTCACCTGTAAAAACTGTTGGAACGAGACCTGAGACATCACGTTTTTTTATCCAGAAACAAACCAATCAGTGTTTTATATTTGCTCTGTGTGATGCTGCAGTTGTTAGATCTCTGAAGTCATCACAGCTGAATGTTGGGGGAACTAAAGCAGACTTTAAGGTGTTCCAGGCCGGTGCGTAAAAAGGCGCATCGCGTTTCCAAGCGCACAGATGGAAAGTGACATCTGGAGAAGAGACGAAATTCAATTAGAAGCTGGTGCCTTCGCTCTGTGTCTGCGAGGAATAAAAAAAAAAAAAACGTGCAGCACAAAAGACGTCAGTGTTTCAGTCTGTGTGGAAGGAGACTGGTGTTTTTACGCGTTTTAAGCTGGTTGGGTCTTTTTTTGTTCTGTCCCTGGCACCGATCTGTCTTGTGCTGGTGATCAGCTGGTGACACATGGCGTTTATATGTTATACTTAAATGTAATGGTTGCATGTTTGCAGCTCATTTTAAATGTTAAACTGACAAATAAGGTGAAGCACTGATAAGAAAGTGGAGGAAAGTCTGTGTTGGTCAGTTTCTCCTTTTTTAATTTCGCCTATAAATGTGGAAATAACAGATTTATTCCCCACGCAGTTAAATAAGGTAAATATTTACTTCTCAATGTTATTTAAAGTCTCAATCTTCCCTGTTGTCTCCCAGTGACTCGCCCTGTTGTTCTTCCAGATGCTGCAGCCTGCGGTTCCTGCAGATCCCGCCTCGTCTCTCCGGCCTCTCCGGCCCCTCCGCGCCTTTATCCGCGCTCCCCGAGTGACCGAGAGCGCAGCCAGCGGATTAACATAAAAATCTTATTCCGGGGGATAAGATTAGGAAACATATTACCCTCGAACGCGGCCTTGGCACGAGCGCGAGCCAAGGCAAGGAATCAATTACTAAATTACTCCAACCTCTAAGTCGACATTAACGCAGAGAAATGCCATCGACCGCTTCTGAAATAAGATTTCGCAAAGATGTGATCATTAAATCTCTTGCCAGTGTTCAAGAATCTGATTCATAAAATCGTCCGAAATGAGATGGAATTAAATTCTTATCGGGGCTCTTGTCATCGTTTCATCCCGCGCTGCTGCTTAACGTTGGTCAATGGCCTTCATGAGATTTCCCCCTGTAAATAAACTTAGTAATTGAATCCGCCTCTCCACGACACATTGTTTGGTTTGTTATTAATTTATCGCAGCCATGCGGACACACACACACACACACACACACACACACACACACACACACACACACACACACACACACACACACACACGGACACACACACACACACACACTGACTCTACTGCTGCATGTTTCCTAACCTGCATTGTGTTTTAGCTTTAAGGGGATAAAACTACATCATCTGTCAATTTTTTCTCTTCCCTCCTGCATTTCACCCCCCATGTGGGGGTCAAACCATATTTTCACTGGCATCGCCCCCGCACCCCCCCCCACACACACCCGGGCATTAGCAATTGACAATTATTAGCCCCAGCTCCATAAATCAGCTGCGTGACCCGTTATTATTGTTGAATTGAATAGCTGTTGGGGAAGGGTCAGTGTCATTAACTTGGCCCCCTCCCACACTCCCTGCCTCCCTCTCCACATCCACATCCACATCCACCCCCTCCCCAGCACCGTCCTCAGGCCCCTGAAGGCATTTGGCCCTCTATACAAGGACCTGCTGGCTAATAATGCCGTGTGGTCGGCCCTAAAAGCTTAATCACACATGCATTAAGCGGCAGACAGCGGCCCTTTGTGCGCACGTAGGTTTACTGGAATTAAGCGATTAATGGTCATCTGAGCGGCAGGCGACAAGGCGGCGCATCGAGAATGATGGAGCGGTTTTTAATGTCCAAGAGAGAGAAAGAGGGAGAGAGGAGGAGAGAGGAGGCGTCCGGGTGAAAGGAGGGAAGGATGGAGAGAAGGACGGAGGAGGGAGGGCTGCAGCAATTACAGTAGGCCACGTCTCCCAATCCATCATAAAACGTCAAGGTCATTGTGCGTCGTATTGATTATTGTCCGACGCATTGTGATGTTTATTACCCCCAACACTTCTCCTACTCCAACATTACAATATGCAAAACATTCCACATGTAAACACCTGCTATCACTTTTGTAAAGCTGCTAATTTGTCTCGCCTCCGCAGCCCCCAAATTTCATATTCTTTTCATGTGTTATGGCCGAACACGCGTCCTGCACTTGTACATATCAGACTCTTTTATTTTAGCCCCCAGCCGCCCATCTGCATAAACCATCAGGCGGCTCCGTGTGAATTATGATTTCCATATAGTCAAAAGAGTCACAACAAGGGCCTCACATCCACTTAGATGCACAACAGGACACTCACAGACCCCGTGGACCCGCGGAGACACAAACACAACAATCTATCAGGGAGAGATTAGGCTGCATGTTGACTGTGATGATTTAATATTAGAATAAAGCTTTAATCACTGAGGACCAACATCCCTTGAATCAGCTTCAGTGCCTTGAAGCCTCCATTGTTCATCCAGGCACCGTCTGAGTTGCTGTGGTTGACCGACTCCACTCAGGTGTTTGTGTGTCTAACTGGTGTCTACGTCACTATAACCTCTGTAGTTCTGTTTCACCTGTTAGGATATAGTCCCACTTCAAGGTTTTTATCTTAATTGATTCTTGTGGAGTTTGTTGACATCAGCAAACGTCCAGTAGAGCCACATCCACTCAGCTGCAGGCTCCAGTCAAACCAACCATCACTGAAAACACCTCCGATGAAAGCACTTTAAAAAGAAAGTTAAATGCCCAAAGTAGATACGTGTAAGTATATAAACAGATACTTTAGATATACCACAAATCGGCAGGGATTGAACTCTATCACGTTGAGGTCAGACTGATTTAGGTCTTGTATCAAATGAAGTGTTTTTGCTTGACCTTCCCTTTTGTCTAGAATCATGTTAAAATCCTGCCATTGGGCGACAGCAGTGCAGAAAGTAGCAACACCACAGTGAAGTCTGGCAGTCAAACGTTTACCTTTAAGTAAAAGTACAGAGGTAAAGTACTTATCGTTGCTGCTGTGTCAGAAGTTATTCGCTGATAAAATGTTGTTGTAATCATGTCTGGTGGGAATCTGCAAAGAAAACAGTGACTATAACTGTTTAATAAATGTAGTGATGTAAAAGTATTAAGTAACATTAAATGGAAATACTCAATTACAGTAGCTGCTATACTTGATAATTGTACTTATACTTGAGTAAATGTTACTGGAGATCAGTTGTGTTTCTAAACAGGAGAAGCCAGACTATTATTCCAGTTTTAATTAATACTAGCGTTTATCATATTTTGCTTTGGATTTACTTGTATTTTAGAGATTAATAACCAACTTTGAAGGTAAAATATACAAACTATTTATCTTATTTTATCCCCAGTACAACATAATTTAGCAAAAGCACCAAATTGTTTCCGATTACAAGAATAAAAAGTAAGTTATTAATCCCAACATAGTTTGATAGAATCATTATCTTGAGCTTTTATTGTGCAGCTCATCAAACACAAAGGATAAATGTGGTGTTGAAATGAATTTAAGTGAAAAGTATTAATGATTAATCGACAGATAAGACTGTGGACCTTTAATTAAGAACGATCGAGATGTAAAAGTTTCTTTATCTGATAAACAAACTTCCCAACAACATCTGATATAATCCAGAGTTTGATGTGATGATACCAGGTGACTGATTTCTGATCTCTCCACCTTAATACCAAGAATCTCTTTATGTTTTGTTGCATCACATCCGTGTTTGAAAACCATCGTCACTCCCATCACAGAAAACCTCAAATTATCAACATCACACAGGAGGAAGTCAGGTTCCTTGGATTTCATGGATGCTCTTGCTCTCCCTCCGAGAAGCCTTGATGGCACAGCGTGATTTATATATCGCCATGACCACCGTCCAATGGCAGCGCCTGTTGATCAATCAAACCTAATTTGATTGGATGGAATACTTAAAGAACAGCCAGATGGGAGTCATCAGCGTGTGCCTGTCCACTGCCGACTCTGATTCACTTCCTGTTCCCAGAAGGCAGCTCTCTGAGCGCTGAAGGATGAGGCTGCGCCGCAGAGCTGGAAGACGTAGATTCGATGGTTCCACTGAAATCAATACGAGGGTCGAGAACTGGCCGGGACACAGATAATGGGTGTTTTTCTCAATAAGTGTTGTTGAGCTGCGCTGCTTGTGGCTTAGAAAACCCATATGTTGCTTCAATAACTTTCAACAGCAGTATATTGAATTTCTAAGGAAAGTAATGATAGAAATTCTGAAGGATAAGTCACTGATCTTCTATGTTTTTCTTTCTTTTGCTTGTTAACAAATACCAAATAGTTTGGGCCAAACCAGTAGTTTGTGAATCTAAAGCCGATATATCTTATTTCTGTGCTCCACTGGTTTCCAAAAACACAACCAAACGTTACCAAATATGAAACCATGGCTGAAAATATGTAATTAATTAATCTATACATTTGTCTAGTTGTAATGGTTTAAAAATCTATTGTTTTTTAGGATGAGAGGCACAAACTCATGGGATGAAATCAGGACCTGCAGCTGTAGCATGTCTGTATTTTCCACTTTTCTGAGACAAACACTGTCTAATTGTTTAGATAAGTAAAGGAGGTATAGGAGAGAAAATACCCAGTTCATAGGATGTGTTGTCTGACCACAGTGGAAAGCACGAGTATTCGTAGCTGTTCCAATAGCAAGTGGGTGAGATATGGTTCTTAACACAAACACTGACAGAAGAAGTTGGCAGATCAGATGTGAAATATGATTGATAGTTTTACATAGTTAAAGAAATCTGGTCATAACAATCAAAACTAACAAATAGTTAGTTAATATGAACCTTTATAACATTAATGACTTTACCACCAATGATTGACGGGACATTTCACTTATAACCAGGGGCTCTTCATGGGATTTTAGGGGCCCTAGGAAAAATGGACCTGGGGGGCCCTACATCTGTTGAACCCCTCACACCACCCCCTCATTATCAAGCTTTTGGCAGAACGTTAGTGGCTCTAATGGGGCTCTCACTGTCTCAATTGCCGTTGCTGTGGACTAATATTATCAGCCATTTTTGTGGGGCCCCCCTCTCAGCTCGGGGGCCTCAGGCAATTGCTTGCTTTGCCCACCCTGTTGCAACGCCCCTGCTCAACAACATCCTCATGGTGAGGCTAATGTGAGGGGATCACCACAGTTAGTCACCATTAATGTTTGTAAAATAGTTTTTGTTCTCTAGTTGTTGAGATATTTCAGTCTTAACTAAAGTAGTTGACCGATTTATAGTCACCAGCACGGCGGCAAATTTATTCCATCTGTCTTAGCTGCACAAAAGGAGACCGCAAGGTTGCTGAGGTACGCCTCTTTTCTATCGCTTGTATTTCTATGCTGAGTATCCTCCCTCCCCTGTGTGAGCCTGACGTGACAAATAGCTGGATCTGCACTTTTCTGCAGCAAAACCAACATGCCCCTCATCATCGCTGGGTGCAAATTTGATCAGAACACACCCAGAATCCCCCTGGCTGCCCGATGATGAATTGGCATATTAAGAACGATGTTTATGCATCAGGCCGGTGCTCTCCAGCAAATGACAGTAAATTGCCTCTCAGACAAATCTCCAGTCTGGGACTCTGGTGACCGCGGATGAATTGAAACCTTCTTCGTGGATCCCATGAGCTCCAGAAAAACCCGAGCAGATGATGACTTGTCCTTAATCGACCGGTGATTTGCAGATAGTTTATTGTAAAATTTGTCACCTGGTGAAAAACAAAGTTAAAATTAAAAGAAAGTGAACAGCGCAGCAGCTTCCCTGGTTCTGCCACCGGTGGGTTGTGGGAGATGGAGGGAGCCCTTCACTTAAAAACATCCACCTTTTATCAACAAAGTTTTGATGTTTGCTTAAAGTAAATTTCAGGTCAAACAAACCTGAACACACGGGAGCACTCGGTAGTTATTGCTACATTCATCCGTAAATTATTATGGCTGTTTATTTACCTCTTAATACTCTCCGTCAAGAGTTATGTCCCGTTGATTGAGTGAGCCTGTGAAGCAAGGAGTCGAACTGGGCTGTTCATATAGCTTTTATATGAATTAACGTCAGTGTAAGCTGGTCGAGCTCGGCCTGGTCCAAGTCCAGATTGAAGCCGCAGAATAAAAAACCAATAGCCTTGGGCAGATATAGAGTAGCAGTGAGAAGACGGAGGGAACCGTAAGAGGAGCAATAACGCTAATGTGATCAAAGAGAATGGCTCTCTGAATAGAGGTGGGATGAAAGCCATACCCCTTAGATCTGGCTTTGCAGGGCCCGGCAGAGGTGACAGCATGATGAAGTTTCTATTGGATTTCCTGAGAGTAGAGGCCGAGGAGCCTTAAACCACTGCCACTCACGTGCTGGACCTGAAATTGACAGGCAGAGTGTGTTCGGAGGGAAAATTACGCCGGCAGAATTTGTAAGATTGTGGACTCGAGACGATGTGGCGTAAACATCCAGTGGAGCGAGTAATGATGTGTGAGTAGAACTCGTAGTTGTATGGACGTCATGACCTGCAGAAACAGACGTAGATTATTATTGATGTTATTATTGGTGATTTAGTAAAGAATGGTTGTAGTCCCACAACCAAGGAAGAGGAGAGTTAGAATCTGCTGTCCAGGCACCTTTGAGCAGGGCGTTTGGTTGGTTGGTTGGTTGGTTGGTTGGTTGGTTGGTTGGTTGATGAAATCTACAGAACGGATTTCCACAAAACGTGGTGGAAGAATGAGAAATGGACCTAGAAAGAACCCGTTAAAATCATAAAGTGAATCCAAAGTACCTTATCTCTGTTGACTGGCTGCAGTGTGGGTGATAAACCATGCCTCCTCCATGTTAGTGGATAGGACATGGGTCAGAGTCAAAAAGTCAAAGTAGTAGTAGTAGTTCTTATCACAAAGATGTTCAAGTGTTCGTGTTTCTGGTGAGTTTAGTTTGAGATGGGGTGACATGTCATGATTGACAGCTGAGACTGGCTCACAATGGGTCGAGCATGTGTGTGGGCGGGCTCCAAATCGTACAAACCTGTACAGCGGGATAAAGTTTATAAACAATCATTTCTCAGGACACACAACATGGCCGTCATGAATGCTAACGTGCAATGCTATAGGGAAATACAACACTTTGATGTTCGATGTCAAAAGTATTTTGCATAAATGTGATTTGATTTGCTGCCACTTGGGAAATTTAGCCACTGACTGAAGTTGTTTGCTGATGGAGCCACATCACAGACGGAGAATAACATTCTGTCAACTGGTTTCTTGAAGTTTCGCAGTAAACCCAGTATCCAGGCCCTTTTGAAGCCTTGATCACTTTTTGGGCTTTACAATCCAAACATCTGTTTTCATGGATTTCTTTAGTATTCACTGACCAACACCAGCTGCATGTGTCATTCAGAGGCAACAACCTGGGTGTGTCGACTTCTTGATTTCGCTTCCCATTCAAAAGCAATCACAAAATGCCCACCAGTTTGCAAACCGGCGTTCGTCCGCCCTCTCCTTCCCCTGACTCTGTTTGCAGGTTTGCATCTGAATCAGGGGGCTGGCGGGGGCCCGAGTGCTCGGCCACGTGGACCAGATTGATGTCATTGTCTCGGCACACTGACCTTTGCTGTAATACCCACGGCAGACATCACAAACTCTCACATCAATTTGGCCCAATTGGATGTGGCATGTCTTGGCTAACTCAATTTGTGGAGAAATGCACCTGTCTCTGCCTTCCCTCCCTATAGATTCACTCGAGGGGAGGAGGGGGGGGAGGCGCTGGTATTGCAGGGAAGAGAAAGAGAGAGAGAGTGGAGTTGGCTGCTGATCCACCACCATCACCCATTCCCCCCCCACCCCTCGCCCACAAAAACATTCACCCGCATGCATATAAACACCACACACCAACTTCACCCTCTCTCGCTTCCTCTCAGCTCTTTTCCCTGGGCCACACTTTGCAGATGCAGCTCCTCTGCAGCAGCAGCACGCACACTCTGAACGTGTGTGTGTGTCTGTGTGTGTGTGTGTGTGTGTGTGTGTGTGTGTGTGTGTGTGTGTGTGTGTGTGTGTGTGTGTGTGTGTGTGTGTGTTATCCAAGGTCTGGGCAGAGCGTCTGGGAGGAGCAGAAGGAGAGCTATTAGCCGGCAGTAATGAGATTAGAGCGACGTTAAAGGGGGATGTGAATTTAAACAGCCAGCAGAGAGAAGAAGAGGAAAAGTTGGAGGTGTTATTAAGGTTGTTCATTACTCATATGCTCACTGAGTGTGTGTGTGTGTGTGTGTGTGTCTGTAGCATATGTTTAAGAATATTCTGCAAGGTCACTTTAGTATGCAGTGCTCTATGTGTCCATACAGTAGGTTATAAGGGATTTGAGGAGCTGTGAAGTATGTATGTATTCACAGCAGCCTGTTACTTTACGTGTACACGTGTTCTCGAGTGTGTGTGCAGCGACACACACAGATTAGCGTGTGCATGTGTGTGGAAGTGTGTGTTTGTTTTATGCAGCACAGCGAGCTGTCAGAGGTGAATAATATGTGTTGGGATCTGAGCGTTGGGTAATGAGCAGCATGCTGTGAGGTGAGGCACGAGCCCTCCATCTGCACTGATACTGTTTACTCCTCGAACGCATTTGTTCAGCTACACTTGTCAGGACCTGCAGCTCATTCACATGTCGTACATGACCAGTGGTTCAAACTCGTAGAGATGCGATCACAGAGATCGACTCTGCAGCTTTTTAGGACACTTCCACACCCATCTTGTTGGATCCGGACCCTCTGGCTTCTCGGACCGTGATCCAGACATAAATGTAGTCCGACTGGTTTGGATTGCTCAGACTGTCAGACCAGTTGCCGGATGGATTGCTGCAGTCTTCACCTCCTACGATATAAAGTTTAAACGACAAACAAAGAGAACTGGTTCATGCATTTTCTCCATTCAACCAAAAAGATACCTGTGAATGTAGCAAACACAGGAACCTTGGTTTGGACCACGATTCAGACTTTCAGCTGTGAAAACATAAACAAAGGAACATCTGAATATTGTGTCACTCTCCATCTTGGACAATTCTCTATTTGTAGCACACAGCCATGTAAGAGGAGATGAATGGTAAACAACAATGCACATTATTCAAGCCCTTTAAAGCCTTACGTGCATGAGTGAACGTGCACGCCCACAAACGGATGTTGTGATAACATTTACCCGCTTTATAGATTTCCCCTGCAGTCGTATTGACAGGCGGGTCGATACAGCAGCAGGGTAAAGTCAAACCCGACCTTACTATTCACTTAACATTGACTCGACTGGAACCTCCTGGACATGAAAAGAGCAGCGTGCATTAAAATACCAGAATGCCCTGCGAGTCAAAATGTTGCTGGTGTTCATGTGTTCAGCGTCTCAACGTGTCTAATGATGCCAAGATTACACTGAACAGTATAATATTATCATTCTGCCTGTAAACACTGTAAATTGAGATGCATCTTAGAATGTGTGGAACCAGAGAGGATCACAGAATTTACAGTGTATTTAAATCTTATATAATCCAATGAAAGAAACAGATCAGATCAGATTTACTATTTATATTTATAGTTTATACTATTTAAGGGAAACCACGTGGATGATGAAAACTAAGTGATAAAACCCAATGATGTTTTCCGATGTGCAATTTAAAATGATCAAGAATTGCACGTGGAAATCCGTTCAGTACGACATTATGCTGAAAAACAAATAAACAAATGCACAGAGAGGTAAAATCATAACTTCCTTAATGCTCCTCTGCTCATGACGACGCAAAGTGGAGTGACTTTTTCCTCTCTATCATTTTACTGCTTCACAATGTAACACAATGTACTGCCACTGTATAATATTACCACTATCTTCCACATTATATTATATAATAATGTATCGAGCTCTTGATTACATCATCTTCAGTGTTTTCTCACTACATTAAATGTTGTTTAATTTAGTTCCAATTAAAAGTTGTCTGAGCACTTTGTGGACGTCTCGTTCGTGCTCGATTAAAAACTGAAAAGGGAAAATGTATTCCTGCTCCTCGAAACAACACTTGAGAAAACAATAAAATGCTCCAGATCAGTTACTGATTTGACTTTGTAGTGTGAGTGTTTGATGTTGTCATCGTGTTTGGAGGATGTGAAATGTGCATTCTGGGAAATGTAGGAAATCAGCACAGGGAGGCCGAGGAAACGTTGGTTCATCACAAGAGTATAAATAACTGCATTTTATAGAAACAATTAAAGTATTGGACATGTTAGATTTATAGGATCTAACATGAGCTCTATTTGTGAAGCACCTGAACAGGCTCCACACACACACACACACACAAACACACACACACACACACACACACACACACACGCACAGTCAAATAATGACACATACAAACGTGTTCTCTCCCTCTAGTTTGGAGCCAAAGGTCCAGCCAGTGACCTCTTACAGCCAGGCCACACAGAGTGACCCCTGCTGCCCCCTCACACCACCGCCCGTCCCTTCTCCCCGGCTCCCCACCCGAATGCTGAGGCATCACTGCTTCTGAGCACACAGTCCTGTAGCACCCCCTGACCCCGCGCTGTCCCCCATTATAGAGCAGTCAGAAAGCTTTTAGGGGCTCCGGTAACGCTGAAAGATTGATGGCGTAAAATGGGGCGGAGGAGGGGGGAAGAGCAGGTGGTTAAGAAGAGAATGTCCTGCTTAATGGGTTGCCAGGAATGTAATTCAATAATTATGAAAAGTGACTCAGGAGAGCCGGCTGGACGGATGGATGGTCGGAGGGCCAGCGAGGGAGGCAGGGAGGCTGCCAACCTGAGCGTGCCTGAGCATCCTCAGCCTCCAGGTCCCACACAAACAGGTGAACACATTTCTACATCGTAGTTTGAAATAACTGCAAACTACTCAGATTTGGGTAAAAATTCAAAATTCTCCCTCATTCTGAAACAAAGAGAAACCTTGTATTTAGTGATAATGGGCTCATCAAGTCTCATTTATTCTTCTCAAGGACCAAATTAACAATTAACATGAAACTCTTCCATTTGAGACGTCAGGTCTTTGTATCTTGTTCTGTGATTTGTATCATGATGCCTTTTTACATAGAAACTACAGGAAGAAGAACTATCAGCGTGTTTAAAATTGTCGGTTTGCAGATGCTAAAGATTCAGAAAACCAACAATCTGCTGCTGGAACCGATTAACATTTGGATCCTGGATCAATTTTGGATGACTTCTGGGACTATGGCATTTTGTTCCCCAGCTGAGGCTCATGGGTAATGTAGTATTCTGACCACCCCCCTGCACTGACAGCAGGTCTGACTGTGGAGCATTATTTATCTAGGATTATATTCTTTGCCACACATGCTAATGCTTTAAAACCAGAAGACTGTTCAGTCCTTGATTTGCTTTTATTTTTCGAAAAAGCTAAAAAGTAAAAGACGCCACACCTCATATTGTTTATGCTGCTCATCAGGCTGGTGACAGACGATCTCCGTTCACTGGAGGAGTTTAGCAAACAGTCAGTTCGATTTCCCTACATTTTATTCTGATATCTACAATGTTTTTGCAGGTTAAATTCCTACCATGTGTAAATTTTGTTTTTTGAGTCTGTATCGACCTCATTTGCTTTTAAAAATCCCCAAATCCTGATCAATCGATACTGAAGATATGTCCCCGTCGTCAAAATTCGCCATCAAGACAAAAATGAGGGCTGAAATTACCCATAATCCCCTTATTAATGACTATAAATGTGTATAATTTCAAACTCTGCAAGGGGATTTTCTTTCTTTAGATTAATTGCTGTCAATCAATTAACATGTTTTTAGTTTAGGTGTCAAAGAAACGGACACAATCAGTCAAATTGGTTTATTTTCATACAAGAAAACCAAAACCAGCGTTTTGAGCCACAGAGTTTGATCCATCGGGGGACCGATCTTTGACCTTTGACCTCCATAGCCTGAGGTAGCTCTGCTATTGTTGTCTGTTTTTTAAATATCTTATTAGCAGACACAGAATCCCTGGCTTTTAAAAAAAATCTCATTTCTTCATCTGTCCATGTTTACTGTCGGACTCCACTGATCGGATTACAGCTATTGCTTTGCCTCAAACTCTGCATGTCATCAATGTGTCACAGGACAGATGCAGAACACTGCAGCAATCGCTTCCAAATCTGTAAGTAGGACTTTGTTTTATCTTCAGATTCTGTCACAGTCACTTAGAGAAGAAAGGAAACTGATCTAATATGGGTCTGAACTGCAGCTATGTTGGTGCACAGTTATTGTTTTTTGTTTCGGTGTAAGAACATTAAAAAAAAACCACTGCAATATTCTCTGTTCTTTTGTTGACGCTGTAATTGATCTGATAAATGAGCCTCATATCTTTTGAAACTTTTCAGGCTGAGTGCTCTCTGAGAACTTTAATTTCTGTGTCACGACAAAAAAAAGGCAATTTCGGCTTAATTTCTTTTACTAGTTGCAACATTAAAATTGTATTTTTTATGTACAGGACGTCTGCTCCACATTTCAATACGTACTTCATTTCATGGGTTTAGCGGGCGCACAATAAAGTATCTTGTGTGAAGCAGCAGTATTTTGCAGTTTTTGATGTGATTTGCAAACGGTAGTTTATACATCTGACCTCAGTATGTCAATAAATTTCCAGTTGGTGAAAGTCTTTCCATCCACTCTTCCTCATCTTTCATCTATTTCACCCTCCCTCCCTCCCTCTCTCTCTCTCTCTCTCTCTCTCTCTCTCTCTCTCTCTCTCTCTCTCTCTCTCTCTCTCTCCGCCCGGCCTCTATATACTTTTGCTCCGTCTTCTTACTCTCGCTCTTCCAAGACGTATTGATAATTTCCACCAAGAATACGATTTCAGTTTATTCTACAGAGCGAAAAATCTAATAGCTGAGTCCTCAATTGAATTGTGTTTTACCGGAGTGGAGAACAATAAACAGGGAGGAGGGCTCCGATCCCAGACTTTCACCATGAGATTATTGTTCAAAAGAGATTTGATGTGATTACAGGAAGCAATAGATGATAATTACATCAGAACATGACTTTTTCCTCAGCGAACACTTATATTCATCTGGGTTATGCATCGGCCCAAAACTGAAATGTGGCAACGCACGAGATGACATGGGCTGCGAGTCCCAGAGACCGGGGGGGCTGGGGTGTGGGGGGGGCTGAGGCGGCGTTTGCAGTCATTGCCGGGTCATGAGGCGAGAGTCCATTTGTGATGTTTGCTTGGATTTCTTTGTCCAAAGATAACAACACAATGTGTATTTAATGACACGGATTGATGAATTACCCTGACAGCTTTAATCCACAGTTATAGAAAATTACAAGATTCACTTAAAAATACAGCATTTCTGTAAGTAAACGTGTTGTTGGCACTTTTTAATATTGATACCGATCATTAAGATCAGCATTAATGTGCATTTCTCAACTGATCTTGATTTAACAACGTTTACACACATGCAGCATCAGAAAACATCACGGTTGTTGTTTGAGGTATATTTACATTTTCATTTATAATGTGTTTTTCTTGGTGTTCAGTACAGTTATGAAAGCTGTATTCAGATTAAAATATTAAAGTAAAAGTACATTGTAAAATCACACCTCTTCAAATGCCTTTGTTGACAACTTACTTACTGATATTTGATATTTGATATTTGAGAGTAAAGTCTCTCAAATATCACAAATTACATATTCAATATGCACAACAGACCTTTTCAGAGTTATCTACAAATTATTTTCAAATGTAATAATTTGACATGACAAAAGTTAATTTCTTCATATTACAGATCAGTTTATAACAAAAATATTTATTACAAAATGTACACAAAAAGGTTTTCAAGTTAAAACACACTAACACAAGCACATAGTGAAAGATACAATATAGAATATACTTGGAAATTTATTAGAAACTAGAATATGTTATGAGCATTTAGCAAATTCAAGAAAAGCACAGATTATATGCACTACATGTGCCATCCATCAATAACAATGAAAGTTTAATGTTAAAACACAACCACAAAGTCAGAGGATACTTAAGTTTTGATCGGTATAAAACTAAATTTAACTGGAGAAATGGAATCAACAGTAAGTCCCAGCTTCAGTCACTGATCCCTGTTGAGTCTGAAGCTACACGTTGGTGAAGCAGCGGCTTCGTCTCCACAGTTAAATCCATTCCCTCAGAAAGTTGGCGTCGCAGCCGCTGAACAAAACGCAAAACAAACAGAAAAAACAAACTTGGAGTAATGACACTCGCAGTTTGCCAGAGTCGGCTGTTTGGCAAAGAGCGAGTGGTGGTGAGGGCCAGGCGCTGAAAGATGGCCACTTTTACAAGGCAAGACAATGCAAAAGAAAAATAACAAAACCGGCCAACTTTGATGGCCCCTGAATATATTGGGCACTCTGCCTTGTGTGTGTGTGAGTGTGAGTGTGTGTGTGTGTGCGTTAGTGACTGTGTGTGTGTGTATGTGCCTGCAGCAGCAGCGGGTGGGGGGCAGAAGGGTTAAGTAGGATAGAAGGCACCCATACTTCAGATTGGCAGCAAGCTGCCGCAAGGATAATCTAATCAGGGGATGCAATTCAATTAGCCAAGGGTCTCTGGGGCCACCGAGCCAGGCAGCCGGTGGCAGCGCTGCTACCGAGGGGGCTGCTGCTGCTGCTGCCGCTGCTGCTGCTGCCGCTGCTGCCTCCACACCCGACACCCCCACGCTGGCCTCCGCTGGGCCCTGGCCGCTGCGCATGAATGCAGATGAAATTTGAAATATGAAAATCTCCAATAATTTATGGAAGTTGTCAGGAACACAGAGCCAAGCTTCTGCTGCCGAAGGGGGGGAAGGCGGGGAGAGGGTGTTATTTGTCTATGGAGTTAAAATTGTCTTCCTGCTGCCGCTGCTGCTGCTGTGGACTGTGATGTTATAACACATATTACAGTTCAGTGTACGCTGCTGGTTATTGGTGCTGGAGAAGAAGAAATACTTCAGTGTTATTGCCATTTCAGTTGTGTGTTTCTCGAGCTGTAGTTAAATCCTAGTGTACAAAAATACACACAGTATTTACAGCTGTTCCAGGTCTCTCTCTCTTCTCTCCCCCATTTTCCTCCCCTCACCCCGGCCGGTCGAGGCAGACGGCCGCCCACGTCCAGTCAGGATCTGTTGGAGGTTTCTTCCTGTTTGGATTTTCTCAAAGTTTCGTCTGTTCTGTGTAAAGACCCATGAGATAATGTGTGTTGTGATTTACTGCTACACAAATAAAACTTGAGGGAAACAGGTGATCTTGTGTTGTTTGTTTGTTTCATAAATGAAGAGACTTACAGGAAAAAGCATCACTATATGTTCACGTTTAACCTTTGACCTTTGACTTTAAACTGCGAATAAGCATCACATTAACAGCCCCTGAAAGTTTCCAAACCATTACTACCAGTGAGGACAGAGAAAATACCCCAAACACAACACAGTCCAACAGCACCACAAACTATGCACCCTCCAAAATGACCACAACATTGATTCAACACAACTTTAAGTCTGTTTCGAACGCTGATGAGGCATTTTCATACAATCTGTAGAAGGTTGTATTGGTTGTAGCTGTAATTTGAATAAGTTTATTCAAAATAATATTGTAGAAATGTCCTTATACCTTTCTTACATAGTGAGACGAGAGTCAACACTCTCATATCTCCACTACAGCTCGTCAGCTTAGCACAACACAAGGACACAGAACTGATCTGGGTCTGTCTAACCAGCACAGGTGGAATCACATAGAATTGTTTTAATAGTTTGGTTTTTTACGATTCCATTGTGACGCAGCATCTTTTCTCCTTTTATTATTTATATCTTAGTCGTCTGTCTCAAGTTGAATCGTCATTTCCTCCTTGTTTTTTAGAAAGTTTGTGAAAATGCTTGTTTATGTTCCATCAATTACAAAAATATAAAAGTGATATCAATCTTCTCATCTCTGCCATATTCCACATGTTTCCTATAAAGTAAATGCTTGGTAAGACCTTGTGTTTTATTTAGCAGTGTCTATTATAAAACCCAGCGGTTCTTGTCGGGATCTCCCTCCTCCACCCTCTCCTCCGTCTCTGTGTCATAACGGCTGTGACAAGCACCTCCTCAGGAAAGGAGGAGAAGCTGATGAGAGCTGGGGGGGAGGAGGATGAGGGTGAGACGGGATGAGATAGAAGATGGAGGGAGAAACCGAGAGAGAAGCTCTTAGACAGATTATTGCTCATTAGAGGCTGCCTTGCACCGTACCATCATGTCAGGAGGAATCCTTTTTCATTTGCACAAATTTGCCTGGAATTTTTCTTATTTAGCCTGGCCTCCATTATCAGAGCTGGAAATCAGATTAGCCTATGATTATTCCCTGGCTCGCCTGCCAACATTTCCCCATGCGGCCAACGCCGGTGGCTGGGATCGGTCTCGGCCTTTGGTTAACCTCTGCCCACCAACAACACAACAACAACAACAACAACAACAGGCGCAGTATGAAATTATGAAGAGCTGGATAATGGCTCCGCCCGAGCAGCCACGCAGGACTGGATCTGTTCACGTTGAACATAAACGGACATTTTCCACGTCAGTCACACAGAGGAATCATTTCAGATACATAAATCTATAGCTCTGTAATTTACATCTGTGTTTTCTGGCTTCATTTTAACTTCATACATCCTTTTTGAAACATGAACGGAGGAGCAGTGGTGGAAAGTAACTAAATACATCAACATACATTCTGCACCTATTTAGAAAAATACCTCAAAGTGTTTTCGAGTCATTTCTGAAATTAGTGGCAGATACAATTGGGGCGGAAGACGCTGAGTTTGAATACGAGAACAACGTGAAGTTATAAAGAAGTGAGCTTCTCCATTAGTCGCTGCTGATGCAACACAACCAAATCTCTTCCTGAACAGCTGGAGGCTGCACCCGTTGCATCGTGGGTAATGTAGGCTACAGGGGAATGAGTTGAATAAGGGAAATACACCGCAAAAAACTATTAGTGCATATTTATATATATATGTTACTAACTGAGAACAATACCACTTTACGTTGAAGGACAAAGTATTTGCATTTGTTGAACAGATTTAGTTTTATTATTAGGATTTTACATTTTAGAGAATGTGATCATCTCCTAAAATACATCTTACTGTTACAGTTTATGATAATTACTCAAAATCATTTTGTAGAGCAGTTCAAGATTGTGAGAAAATATGGTTTCACTATTTATACAAACAAATACACAACAGACAAAAAACATAATACAGTATATTTGCAATTTAGCAATTATATCACAACTTACATATCTGTTTTTCACAATGCCATTAATAACTATGATGTTTAAATATAAAAGAAACATTCTCAGTGTATTCACTGATGAATAAACAGTGATTGAATCTGATGTTTCTCGTGAACCTTTGCAGGGCCCACACCACAGATTGGGAATCACTGGAACTACCTGCTGTAAATAAAGAAAACCAAATTCCCTTTGAGCAGCTACAGCAGGAAAAGGTTGATTTAAAATAACACAATTTAGGGGGTATTTACTTTTACTGATGAAACTTTGGTGTAACCTGCAGATAATACACCTGTGGGTTAAATTACTTGTATTTTTTACTCTGTTAGACAAAGAGCTCCTCTTCCACCTTTGGGGATGTTGTAGCTGTGTACGTCAACGTGATCTAAAGACTGTTGATTCCAGAAGTATCAGGGAGGAGGAGCAGGTGGAATGTTTCCCCATTGCTAAATAATCACTCCAATTAGGCAATTAGAATCTGAGGCAGAATCAAGTTATGGATACCCCATGAATAAGCCCCCACACTAATCACAAATCAATAAGGACACGTTTGACTGCTCCGCTCTCATTAACCCGTTGCGTTTGAACTGCTGCTGCAGATTTTTTCCGTGGCTTTAATTGGCTGTAAAGCAATAAGATGTAATGTGTTGTTAGTTTTAGGTTCATTAGTAAATGGTGTAAGTCACTGATTCGAATCACGGAACTTAATAATGAGGCAAATAAACGCAGGGATGATGAGGAGCCCGTCGCGTGAGACTGAGCCTGAACAGTCTGGGTCTCCGGTTTAGACTCAAATCTATAAATCTTGAATCTTTTATCGTGATTTATTTGCTGTAATCTTCATCTTTTCTGTCATTTCCTGATGTTCTGTTTTATTCTTTCTGCAGGTCTGCAGTTCTTTGCAGGTTTATCATTCATCCAAACACCCTGATGCTCTGACGAGACTTTTTACTGCAAATCCTCCTTAATTTGACTTTAATGAACATTTTTGGATGATCAGTCTGAAGCTGCCTGACAGATTTGCTTCTTGTTCTGAACCAACGGCTACAGCTCAATTCTTAAATAACTTTGAATAAGGAGATTCATTTCTGATCTTGGAGGATACAGGTATATATATATATATATAATCTGAAGGCAACTTTGTGTCTAGGATATGTTTGTATAGTCTCTCACTTGTTTTGTTGAAACCTCCTCATTATGAATTTATATTTTATTGTTCAAAATGATTAATATTTAAAAACAATACGTGTTCATTGATACACGTCTCATTTTAATAACTGTTTCTTAATGATTTGTCCCAGTTCTCATGGATTTTCATATAATTCTCCAAACCTCAGGCTGGTGTTACTTTGGGATGTTGTCGTCTGGATTCTAGCTGTAAATCAATAAAAGCAAAACCTACACGTTTATTTTCCTTCTTCCACTTTCCTTTGGTGTCGATTTAAAAAAGACACTGGATGTGGATTCTATCTGGATTTTTCTCAGGACGGAGATTTGACTTTAATTTCACCTAAAAGACTTAAAATATCTTTGCATCTATTGCATCTCCACAATCAGTGTAGAAAAGAGAAGAAATGAAAAGAGCAGAAGTTTTGTTGAAACTTTGGTAGATTTATTTTCATTGAAGACACAACATTGGTAGCATCAACATCCTTCTTTGCATATGATACGAAAACTTTAGAATAAAATACAAATGGAATATGTCCCAAGTACGTTGGAGGTAAATACATTTTCATTCAAAGCTCATTTAGTTCAAATAAACAACAACTCAGATATTTGCTGCTTTCATTCAGCTTGTTTCTCGTTATCTTGACTTTAGTGCAACATGCTGGGGCTGTAATGACTCCTCGTTTTTCATCTCTCTGGACTCTGCGGACCAAAGGGCGCTGCTGAGGCCATCACTCTCCGGTCCCCTCGGCTCGCTCCGGCCTCCATCCGGCCGCCTCCAGCCAGGACGGTCTGCAGGACACCGTGTAGCCACGCTGGAGTCTCTGAAAGCCGGCTTGGTGGGAGCAGATTGCTGCCTAATTGTGCTTTTCAGAGCTGCTGTGCACTGGGGGTTACAACAGGGCTGCATGCGGTCTGGGGCCACAGCAGTGGACGCAGCACTGAAGGAATCCAACCTCGCAGGGTCTCATTGAACTGCTGAAGCAAAGGTCAGCGCAGCTATGCATCTGTGGGCTGAGTGATGGCCACCAGAGCTGCACCACAGAGGCCTTATCACTCACTTCAGCCACTAATCACTTATTTTTGTGGTCATCTCTTGCATGTGTGAAAAGCAACCTGCAGATCTCATTTCCAGTTTGCTTCATCCACTTCCCCCATTATGCATCCTGAGACTGGATGATCCATCTCTCCCTCTCCCTCTCTCTCTCTTTCCATCTCCTGCGTCCCTGCATCCCCCCCTCCAGCACTCCACCAGCCAACCCCTGCTATTTTCACCCCACACACATCCGTCGCTGCACTTATCCAGCCTCAGACGGCTGCTGGCTCGATAGCTTAAACGGATTATCCAACAACAGAGCACCTCTCCTTCTCCCTCTCTTCCTCTCCCTCACTCCCCGTCTCTCCATGCACTCCTCATAGCCGTGGGTCCTCGGAGGCGGAGGGGCCCTATTGAGCGGGGCCCTGGCTCTCCACTAGCCAGGCTCTTTATTGAGGCGTCTATGGGGCTTTATGCTGCCAGTGCTCGGCCTTGCCCTCGCCATCATCAATCATCCTCGGCTCCAGGGCTGCTATCACTGCCCAGACAGGCGGCCAATCACAGGCCTTCCAGGAAGCTCTATAGGAGATGGAGAAGAGAAGCAGAGAGGAGGAGAAAACACAGAATCAGTTTGTTTCTGCTGCTGCCAGTCTCCCCCGTCCGATTTGATTGGCATCTCGTGTACCTTCTGGGTGCATGACAACACTGTGCAGATTGGCCTGTGTGGCACTTGATTAGATCATGAACTGAGAGTCTGAGTCATGAAAGCACATATAACCACGTTAGAATAATAATTACAGTCGGCATTTGGCAGCAATAACAAAGCCTTTTTATGACAGATCTATATTAATCCGATAATAGTTGGATTTTGGAAGAGGGGCTCGGTGTACAAAGTATTAAAGAACAACTATAAATCCCTGAAGGAATAAAGGAATATCGTGTTGCATCAAAGCAGATAAGGTCACTGAAAACTGACTGATGATATAGAATAATGTGGGTTTATTTAAGCAGAAGTCGACGTGAAAAGAAGAGGTGAATTGGTTCATGTTTAAAAAGCTCACTCCTCTCTTTTTCATCAACCCTCAACAGCGTGTCCAATTTCTTCTCAAGCCTTAACTTTTTTAATAACGATTTTCTTTTTTTCTTGTTCTTTTCTCTTTTCTTTTCTGCTCCATCTCTCTTTCTCTCAACCCGCAGCCCTGAGCTCTCTCATCCTGCTCCAGGAGAAATAGGCGGAATCTGATTACAGACCTATTTTACAGCAGACGCTGGGGCGCAATAAAGGCAGAGAGAGAGCGAGAGAGAGAGAGCACGGAAACGGGACAGTGCCCATCAATTAGATCTCTATTAGCAGCCAATGCAGACCTCACCTCAGGAAACGCCGCGACCCTGAAATTAAACAATTCTTCAAGCACGACAAGGCAGACAACTCTGCTGTATGTTTGAGGAAAGAGGAGGATGAGGAGGAGGATGAGGAGGAAGAGGGGAACCATCCTGCAATAAAAAGCATGAAAAAACAAACTTAATGGGAAAAGGAATAAAAGCCTAGATAAGGTCACTACTAACTACCGATTGCCGACTATAAATCTTTACTGTAATCACGTGTAAATGTTTTATTATTATGACGTTGGATAGTTCAAAAAATCAAAGTGCAATAAGGTCAACACATCGATAACGGCGATTAGAGACACTATTCAAGCCTCGTGACTGATTTTTAAAACCAATACAAAGTGAAAATACAAAGCCTTATATTAGTATTATAGTAATATAAGGGTTTTTTTGTCTGTCCGGTGCCATTAATCTCCAACTGTTGACCCCCTGACCTGAGGCGGGACAAAATGTCAATATTGGATAATCAGCGGCAGCATTAAGGCCATTTAGAGAGGTCATCTCGAGAGGCGTGTGGGTGCAGCCTTTAAAATCATAACTGAGGGGTTTTGTTTTCAGGAAATCAAAAATTTTTGTTTTGAAATTTCATTCCGGGTGCGTTCCAACGAGGGGCCGCTGCGAGAGACATTTGGTTTTTAGTCAATGGATGTGTTATTTCCATGTTAACAGGGCGATGTATTGGTGGGAGTGATACTGGATCCACTTCCTGCAAAGGCTCCCATAGATTTATGGGACCTAATCTGGTTGGTTACAGCCCCTAACCTGGTAAGAAAGACCAGTATTACTGCTGGATGATCTGGCACCAGTAACTCAGGAGGTGGTTTTCATGCTCTTGCAGTCACAGAGGATATTTGTCAACAAAAAGACGAAGGCACAAGACTTATAATTCTGCAAATATTGTCACTAGAACAAAATGGATGTGAGGCTGATGTTGCCCACTAAAATTGCAAATGTGGCCCAAATATCCCAAAACAATTGTGGGATTTTTGTCAAACGTGGTGTTCGCTGCAAGGTGGAATCTGGACGGGAACCTAAAGTGGCCCATGTGGTAAATTGTGAATATGGCCCAAATAGCACAAAACAAATTTGGGCCATCTAAAGCACTTTTGGTTGTGGTATCTTACATGGGGCCCAGATCTGGCCAACAGGAGCCAGAGTGCCATCATCCCATGTGGTGTCTGGGTCGGATTTGGGCCAAATCTGCACCAAAAACCATTTCACTATAGGCTTTTGGGAAAACGCAGTTGGTTTCACATCCTAATGTTTTCTGCTCGATTAATTCCAGTGCGTGATCTGACGCAGATCTTCGCCACGGTTCTCACTCCTGTGGCACGTTTTTCTCTATTTGCTCAATCAAAGGATGGCCATTTATCATCGAGGGAGACAGCCTCGTATTTGCTACCTTGCCCGCTCGGTTCCAGCACCAAATTCAGCATTTTTATGGAAAACTGCAGTCATTTTGATTGATGAAATCCAAAGATGTCCACAACAATCCGGGGGATCCCCAACTGTGGCGCACCGGCGGGGTGCTCCAGTGTTGTCATTGTTCCGCAGAAAGAAAGGAGCGCGTCCGGAGAACACCAGGGTAAAAAAAATCACGATTTCCAGTTCAAAAGGGGCAGAAAAGCAGCGATTCTTTACAGGCAGTGGGAAAGTGGAGGAAACCCTTTTTCCCACTTGCACACGAAAACAATACTTGCTCGGCTCTTTCCCTCTTGACGCATTCAGCTATAAAGACACGGCCTAATAGAAACAGGCCCGAATAATGAATTGATTATTTTACTGTGAGGCTTGATGTTATTTGTGTTCTCGCCTCTGCAGCTGAATGGCTGCGGCAACAACATCCCCCTGCATTCATCCGATTTGCGCATACGGAGCCCGGCCTCATTGTGTGTCATGTCGCCGCGTAAAAGTAAAATAACTCTCCCTTAAAACTGATTTCAGAGCAGCTTTTATTTACCCCGCGCTTGTCTTGTTTGCGGTGATTCATAATGTCACGAGAAATGTCACCTGTCTGGCCTAATTGGCACCTTCTGTTATTAATACCGGGAGTGTGGCTCCCTCTTGCACCCGCGCAAATCAGCCTATATTGCGTACTTAATACAGCGTCACCCAGAGGGAGATTCAATAAATCTCCCTTTAACGGCGCTTCCCCTCCAAACTCCTCCAGGCGAGTGGAGGCCGTGTCAAGATTGCGATTGTGCGCCAGTGTTTAGGACCAGCTGCTCCCAGGACAGACAGGCCCTTGTCAATTAGGCGGTGACAAGCAGGTCCTCCGGCTGCCTGCAGGCGCCCCGGCAGCCAGCAGTGTACAGTCCCCGCAATTAGTATCCATTTCTGTCGAGACCTCCTCGGAGCGGCGCAGACACAGGGCGCGTAAATGGCCAAACATTGTCCGAATGACACCAAGAGCCACAGACGACGACGCGTAATGGGCCCGTGTTAACCGCGAGTCGAGGGGAAACACAAACGTTTGAATTCGGGGAGAGGAGAAGATGAACCCGGGGTGGTTTCTCCAGGAAGGATAAACCAACCTCAAACATGGCTCCACTCATATTATCACTCATATTATCACTGATAGATGCACTTGGATGAGGAGGAAGAATTATATTATCGCCTGTTGGGGTTTTAGTTTATATCTGGACCTATACTCACCTCTCTGGTTGGGTCACCAGGTTCTAATGAAATCCTTTTGGCAGGTGTTTATCCTGTTGATGCTTTGACATTAATGAGCCATCACTTCTGCAGCTATGCATGTTAACAGATCATTAATAGAGTCACTGAATTTGTAATTAAAAACAGTTTAATGACTGGATTTTGGTGGAGATCATCCTAAACTCACTTCAGATTATCTGAACCAAGATCCAAACATTAACCAACACTTTCAACTGCAGGTATTGTGATTAAAACCTTTTATTTATGACTCATACTAAACTACAGACTTAAGGTTGTATGGTGCCACTATCTTCTAAAGGACTATTTATTAATAATTATGATAAAATCCTTTTGGCAGGTGTTTATCCTGTTGATGCTTTTATAGATGTTGGCAGCAGACTGACATTAAAAGATACTCGTGCATTTCTAATGAGAAATCATGTCTGCTGACAGATCATTAATAAAGGTTTGAATTTGTAATCATCCCTTTCGACTTCAGACTTGATGATTATTCTACCTGTTATGAATGACTTATTGAAAACTGCAGAACTATAAAGGGTTTAAACTGATGCCTTTATTAATAAATCATGTTTTGATGCTTTATAGATCAGTTATAAGCCATTTATAAGAACAATATGTGGTTGTTAAACGTTATTAGGGCATTAATATGGGGGTTTAATTGTAATTTTAACAGTTGAAATTGTTAGAGAAGAAAGAAATATATCGTTTGTGGTCCAGATAATCTGCAGGACTTGTCAAATGTAGTTTTCACCACCTGACATCCCGAAATGTGTCAATATAAATGTCTTATAGCTGCATTATGCCTCATTAACCATTAACAATTGGTTTCACTGTATAAGCTTTTATCAAGAGTTCATTATTATAAAGTGGCATCAAAGTTTGATTTACAGTCACAAGAATCAAAGTAAACTTGGTTCCTCGAAGCTTGGAGCAAAGGAGTGAGGTCCTATGAGAGAGTAAATAAATGTCAGGCCAGCACTGTCACAACACTGACAGCCCATAGAGGGATGGCTCACCAAGCCCCTTTTGTAAGTGGTGTCACCACAAGCAGCTGGTGGTGGCATTCCCGGGCCTCGGACGCTGGCCTTTGGCCCCTGGGGGGTTGGACTCCGGACAGGGCGGTCCAGCCGTCTCCACAGCGCCGTGGTAGCTCAGGTCAGCGGGGCCAAGTTTCCAGCAGGAGAAGCTGGGGCCGAGTCGGCGAACAAAAACCCCAGAGCTCGCCAGGCCAGTGGGATCATTAGTATGAGCGTTTGTTTAACTAATTAGCAAGCTGGGCCGCCAGAGGGAGGCTTGTATAGGCGACATGGACGTCATATATGGAAAAGGTATATGGGCATCCGTCATTGTGCGTCAACGGAGCATTGATGCAGTTTGCAGAATGTGACCGAAGCGCAGGAACCCAGTGGAGCTTGTATAGGAAGCCTCGGCGTTTAGAGGGCATTAAAGGAGCACTTCATAATTCATCACAAGGATTTTGATGCTCTGGCTCCACGACATCCTTCTGGTTTCCAGCAAATTAAGCAGTCTGCAAGAGTTTGGGTGAGCGGACTTCATGGGTTTGTGCACAATGGGTCGTTATTTTCGTGTGGTTGGGGGGGGGATAGATGATTCCGCAGGGTTCAAAGTACAGGACGGGGACAGGGCAGCGCACTGAAGTTCAAGAACAGTGCAAACAGCACATGCCAACAAAAGGAGCCACAGAGCATTCAGCTGCGGTGGGGCAGGAGAAGCTGGGGGGGAGGCTGGGGGATGAGGAGGAGGGTCCCGCGTTAAATATGGGAAAGTTTGGGGAACGAGGTCGAGGGGTCAAGAAAAGTCAACAAGAGAGCAGTCTTGATGACAGAAGGAATTTAATATCAAAAATACATAAATCTTCAAGTGAGGGCAGGCGCATAATGGGCACAATGGAGGCGAGTGTTAGAGTCAACACAGATTTAGTTGTTGGTGATTAAATGGATTAGGCCAAGTTGTTAACATTTAACACAAAACGTTGGCACTAGAATAGAGGTTGAGCAGAATGGAAGGGGGAGCAGGGCGGCCATGACATGCGGAGAGACAGCTCATGTGTTGGGACCGATCCGGCGCTTAACCTGGCACCTTTCATGGACGTGCCTTTACGCACCGATGCAGCAGAAACTGTTGTGAAATAGAATAATCGTTAATCCCATTTAAGCTTGATTTTGACTTTGAAAGTATATAATCTGTTGACAGTTTGATATACGCGCTGCTTCACACGAGTCTTCTTCACATGTGGTTTAAAGGAGGAGTTTTTGTTTCGCTTTTACGCACGGATTTTTACGCATTTTGTGAAGTAAAAAAACCAACTCCAGCTTGTTGAATCTCAATGCCACTGCGGGGATATCTGTCTTCTGGTTGAATGCAGAGATGAACCGTCCCACCCTGCAGTAAATAGGCCCACACTTGTCTCCACAGCCCCTCTGACCACTGGACGCAGCTGAGAACTCTGTCTGACCTTCGCCCTCGCCCCTGCGAAGCCCTGCCAGTTCCCCGGCAGCCGCAGACAACTCTGAATTCCATAATTCTTCGCGAAAAGGCACTATTAGGGAAAAATCCTTCCTTTTTGACAATTTAATAGTGCAAACTAATCATCTGGTTGACACGGGCCATTTATCTCCGTGCACGCAGACAAAGACAAGGCCTTTTCCATAGGTTCGTCTGGAACCGAGGAGTCAGACCAGCCTCTATTTTGAGATCAAGTGCACAATAAAAGCATTGTGACTGCCTAATGGCTATGTTTGTGAAGCCACCCAAAACCCAGTTTATTAAATACATTTTTTCCTTTTTTCTGTTCTGCAGAGAATGAAAAATAGACTCACTGCAGCAGAGCCGGTTTCAATCGAGAAGCAGAAAGGTACGAAAAATAAAATAAAACTTAGTTTGGATTCTTAAAGCAATCAAAACACGAAACAAGAGAAAAGATGAGGAATAAAAATATAAAAAAAATAAACTGGGCGCTGCAAAATTGCTTAAACCCCCCAAGTTATGAATTCGTTTCTGAATCAATTTAGCGGTGCAGGCATTTTCCAAACATCCTCTTGCGGGAGTAACAAGACAGGGAAATTGATCCGGGGAGACCTCACCTCTCCGTGCGCCTCAATAACAGAGACATCAGCCTCTCCCGACGACTGTGTAATTTTTAATATATATGCAATAAATGTTCAATTTGTTTCCAGAAATGACGGGAAATAATAACGTCAAATTTTAAAGCCATCCATTACAGCCAAACAATGCGCATGCATGCATACTTAGTCCAACGCAGAGTGCTTTGATTAATTCACGTTTTGATTGTGTTTGATAAAGCAATAACGTTACAGCGCACGATTTCTCGACCATTTTCCCTCCTGGAAAACAAATATGATGGAGGCAGCTCAGATATTCATTGATACAGGTTTTTTTTTGTTTTGTTTTGTTGTCCAGTTGGAGTCAAAGGGAGAATTAAACACACAATTATCCAAATTATAAATGACGTGTAATCACAGCTGACACACACGAAAGATCCTCAGGCTCCACAGAGATCTAATTTTGATCTCAAATAATCAGCTCTTAATGTTTTACAAATTCATCAATTTCAAATTAGCTGATTAAAAATGACCTTTGACTTCTGGAATAAAAAAACGAGTCCGATAACTGTTTCTCTAACGTCTTCACAGCTTCTGCAGATTATAATATCAGAGGATGTTTTCCTCGTGAAAAGGTTCAACGTGCTGTTAAACTGATGTGAAAAAATATACAGAAAATTGTGGATTATTTCACTTTAACTCAAACTGAAAACTCTGAAAGTCTGCGTATGAATTTTTAAACTGACAGTAAGTGGTCTCTATCTTTAAAGATCCAGTGAATAAAAGGTCACAGTCAGTTTTTAGTCCCACATTCAATCAGCCTGCTCGCACAAAGAGGAGAACAGTGCAGGTACAGCGGTGGGCCGGGGGTCTCGGATCCTAGACCCGGACACAAAGTGCATTAAGTTGGCTGATCTCTCTCAAACCATTTGATTAATTCACTCCCTTTCAAACCCAAGCGAGCAAGGAGTGGAGGGGACGTGACCAATGACATAATGGGCTTCTGTCAAACAGCCTTGCAAAACGCCCAGACCATTTGTGGTGACAATCCTGATGCCATCAGTTCCATTATAGGGCCCCATTCAGCCCAGAAACAAACATAGCTTTACGCCCCAAAAGGAGCGAGAAGGCTGCTTTCTGGTGGATTCTCTTTGCTTTGGGGACGTCAGTGGTTTTTGTCTCAGGACATCAGATTATCTCCAGCCTTTAAATAATCGCTTCACCAAATATTACATTATATTTTTGGCAATATTGTACCGTTTTTAAATTAAAAACATCAACATTTTCCTTTTTTTGTTTTAAAATGTGCAGGACAGCTTTTCTCTGACAATATATGTTGCCGTGTTTGTGCAGGGTTCACACGTCTCCTGTTGAGAGGTGAGATTCCAGTGTTGTTGTTGCACACATGCACCGAAGAGAAGAAGGATAAGATGGTTTCTGAGTCCATGCTGCAGCGCACAGGGAAGACGGTGCTGCTTCATAACCTGGAGCCTGTGCTGTAAAATGGATGAACCTGCGTGTGAGGGGAGCTGAGAGGCGTCTGCTCGAATCTGGTCTCATGCATTTTAACAGCAATGTTTGGAGAAAAGGACAAATTTGAGACAGAAAACATGAATAAACAGGATGAAAATATGATGTTCTGCACAAATCAAAGAAGTGGATATAACCAAATACCTAGAGTCAACATGTGGGTTTTTGTTTTTTTGCACATTTAGCAGCTTGATACAGGGATGATTCAAACGCATGATATTTAAATGTTGCATAATCAAGATGTAATTTGGTGAATTCTTTAATATTAAAGTTGCAGAAACACTATTTCTGCAGAAATAATAATCAGGATTTTTTTCCTCTTTCCTGCAAAATATTTGTCAGATATCTGCCTGTTGTGATTCTTCTTTGAAACTTGTAATCTGCCAAAAATAATTCAATATAGCTGATTTCAATGTGCCACTAAAGCCAGAAGAACTAATGTTGCTGCAGAATTCAAACCACATCAGCCTCGACCTCCATTCTGTAAGAAATAATATTTTTTAAAATGAATGACAGTGACAGATACTACTACTACTACTAATAATAATAATAATAATATTAAAATGTCTTATATTTTTGCACACTGTCTTAAAAAAAGAGCAGCCTCGATTTTGTATTTTTATTATTTAATTAATGTATCTTAATTTATATCGCCTTTTTCTTAATATTTTGTTCTTTCTATTTCAAAGCCTCAAACACAATAAAGCTACGAACATCTGCAAAAGACCTTAAATAATGATCGACATCATGAAATCCTCTTGATCAGCTTGTGAAACGCCTCCTTGTGTAAAAACTACAAAGACTTAAAAGCCTGTGGATATTGTCTCTTGAACCAGTTTGGGTGAAATCCACCGTGTCCTTCTCTTCCTCCACATCAAACTCATCTTTTCTTCCACTCGTCTTCCTCGCTTGTCCCGATTTTCCTCCCCTTCCACCGCCTGTTTGTTTTGGCCCAATGGACTTTTACACGCGCTTTTCATTTCAAACACAAACACACACAAGCGTTTTATTTCTGTTCTTTCTTTTCTCTTCAGTCTCTCACTCAACTTTTCTTCTGCGGCCTTTTGAAAACCGCTGATGCAGAAGCTTTGATGGGAAAAGACTGAAGGAGGAATAAAGTGCGTTCAGGAGGAAAAACCTCTTCATTTAAACCCATGTAAGAAAGATCAGGGGAAAACTATCTATTATTATTATTATTATTATTATATTTTAGGTGTGCTAGTATACCTGCTATAGTTAATATTATTAAAATTATCATAATATCGAAAGCTGTTGTACTTAATAATAATTATAATAACAGCAATAAAAATAAAGATAAAAACTATAAATAATAATACAAATAAACTATTATC
Source organism: Hippoglossus stenolepis (assembly GCF_022539355.2). Classification (NCBI taxonomy): domain Eukaryota; kingdom Metazoa; phylum Chordata; class Actinopteri; order Pleuronectiformes; family Pleuronectidae; genus Hippoglossus; species Hippoglossus stenolepis. Next base: position 23,997,985 of record NC_061489.1, on the reverse strand, counting down.
TATCTTACTGAAATTATTATTCCCATGATACTCGAGTCATATCATCTGACTTTGAATTTATTTCATTTGTTGAAGGTTGTATTGTAAAAATATCCAGTTAACATGCTATTCATTTCATTTCCAATATAACGTTAGGTATATATATATATATATTAAAACAATTTTTTTAAAGTAATCTTATCTTTTAAGCTGTAGTAAACACGTCTTTATGAACTGACTGAGGCACAGAGATGAAGAAAATCTCGTAAATTCTCCTCAATTCTGCCATTTTAAATGTCTGAAGAAAGAAAAATAAAATGATGGTGTATATATTAAATGTTTAAATCTTTTTTAATAGAATAATAATTACTGATTTCACCATGTATTCATATTAATGATAAGCTATGAGTTTTAAAAAATGCTTTTCTCTGAAGTGTGTTAGTTCAGGTGGCAATAAATGGGATTTCTTTACGAGAGAAAACGTATTTTAAAATGAACATAAGCGATAATCTCCCTGTGGTATTCCTTCAGTAACAGGTTCTGTGGCAGCTCAGCTCTCATGTGACTCTTTAACATCTTATTCCTGTGTAAAAACATCTGTATTTGAATCCTCTAACCGCTCTGAGGGTTTACATCTGTCTGACGAACGCATCGCAGCTTCTGTCGGTGCTTCCTCGGGATCTCGGCCAAATTAAAAGCCGGGCACAAAATGTTGTCTCATTTAAATTCTCACCTTGAGCTCTCTGGTGACTGTTAATGGTCCGAGAGGAGCTGACGCTTAAAAAACCCATCAAGATCTGCTCCCAGTGAGCGACAGGGTCTGGGACTCTCTAATGCAGCAGATTACACCACAGAATAAAGACGGAAAAGACAGAAAACACACTGTTATCACGAGGGAAACACAGAAAAACACATGCACTCCGCAGCCTTACCTATACTCTGTGAGCTGAGCTGAGTCTCCGCAGTTTAATTACTAATAATTTCCACACCGCAGATAGTGTCAAAAACTCTGCGACTATTTCTCAGAGGTTTCCCTTTAACAAGTGGAAACTTAGTGTCCTCCTGCACCATTTTATACATGATGAGCCGTCAGTAATGGGATTATTAAACAAAAACGTTTCAGGCGCTGGCGTTAACCTTTTTTAATGCCTAATTAGGTTTTGCAAAGAAATAATTAGATTCTACAGTGCTTACACTGCCTATATTTTCAAATGGCATCTGCAGCAAACACAGCGGCGCCCGCGACACCGCTGCAGACAATCTGCGGATAGACGCGCCGCAGTGGAAGTCAGATGTAAGGTTTTAAAACATGTTGCGACCGAATAAGGTAAGTTAAAGGTAAAATAATTATCTCACGCAGGCTACACGCCAGAACTTGCACCAGCGCCGTTCCCTTGGTGGAGGGCGCCCTCCTGTGGCAGTCTAAGGAACATTTACATTGAGTATAGCAGAGGATCATTTTGGATAAAATCAAAAGCAAAGATGCAAATACTCAATTCTGCTTTTTTTTTTAAATCGACTCTTAACATATAAAAAGGCCAAATACTCTGCAGCCATAAATTCTCCTTCTTTGACAGATGCATGTGGGCGTTGACCTTGGCGCAGGCGCACTCTGCACATGTCTTCTTCCTCCTGTTTTCGGGTTGAGGCGATGGAATCATTGGCTGCAGAATAGAGCACAATAAAGCTCTGTGGAAATCAAAGGGCAATCTTGATCTGGATCAAGCAACATTTTCCAAAACGTTTCAAGAGACTCACTTGTTCCTCTTGCGTGATTCATCCCTGTAACATTCTGCCCCCATAACAAAAATCCATGTATGTTTATATTATTTTGGGAAACACTGGAACAAATGTCCGTATGTGTTGTAAAACCTGTAGATGTGTAAAGTGTGATCATTGTGTTTCCAGCTTTTATTTTCTTATCTACTGATATATGGACCTATGAGTTTGCAATAAATTATTATAAACTATTATATTCTCATAACACAGCTGTATAGGTCAGGTGACATGTGTATGCATCTATACATCCATCTGTCTCTGTCTGTCTGTCTATCATTATTGTCCACTAGAGGGACACCGTGTCCTTTGAAGCTTTGAAGTCTACACAGATCTCGCGAGACCTCCCCGTGCTCTCGCAGCGGAAGGTCAGCTGACCTCCATCCTGTCACCAGTAGCTAACAGTCCCTGTATCGTGTGTGTTAGCCTGGTGTTAGCCCGGCACGGTACGGAACGTCTCGACACTGTAACCCCGGTGAGTGGTTCTCTCTTCTGACACGCACCGAGCGGGAGCGTCGGCGGTTCGCCTCCTTCGAACCTCCGGGACAGGGAACGTTATTTTTAAAAAGGTGCCGAAAGAAGCGAGAGGCTAGGAAGCTAACGTTAGCTCACATGCTAGTAACGATGGAAACAGAATATTCTAGAGTCACCTGCTGTGCTAGCCGCTAACAGCGTTAGCATCCATTCATTAGATCCAGACAACTCACTAATCACTGGTTAATGATACAACACGTCGCTTAAAGTAAGACGTCACTTTATTCCGCCATTCCAGATTGAATTAAACAACGTTAGTCTTGAATTCACTCAGATTAGTGGATGCTAGCTGAGCTAATGTAGCTACATCCCCATCAGTGCACGCACCAGTGAGTGGATTAAAATCCCTGAAAACTGGGATATAAATGTTTTAAAACGGGGTTTCGTGTAAAAAGGGTGAAATCTTGAATGCTTTCTTTCATCTCCAGTGGAAGTAACGTTAGTTTTTAACCACCAGACCAGCAGGAGACCACCAGCACCTCAAGGCCACAGTTCTCCCACTGGTTCTTTCACTGGAAGCAGATACTGAATTAAAGTGGGTTTTGTATTAAGTGTCAAATATAGAAATGATGATAAAAGTAGTTATTCCATGAGGTCACTTCCTGTGTTCCTCCATCATCATCATTTGCAAATCCACTCAGTCCCTTGAACACACAAACTCAGGATGTTTATATTTGTCTATACATCATAGCTCCTTTAATCTATTCTAGATCAAAGGAGCTCAACAGATACTGAGTTGTACCCCTTGACATCCCTGACTCTGAGAACAGAGAAGCTATTAAATGCACGAGATCGTTATTTGATCTTTAACTTGTAAACTAAACTACATTTTCAACCTAATTTCCAATCTGTGTTTTAAAGTCTACTGTCATGAATTGTCCCTTATCAATTTTATATTGAATCGATCATTGCTTGCTTGGTTGCTTTCAGCTTTATTATCACAGACACAAGTGATGAAACTGAAGAATGAACTCTTGTTGATATGTGTTGTCAGTGTTGTTTTGTAATGTGCCTGTACTCTTCTACAGAAACACCCCCCACTCTCCCAAAGATGGCTGACACTAACCAACAAAGTCCTCCTCCTCCTCCTCCTCCCCCCCCTCCTCAGTTAGGGCCTTTGGTAAGTTCACAGTTGCTCGCAGCTATTTGTCACATTTTAATGTCCAATTCACACGTTTACAGACACTTGTCAGGGTAAACTGTTTGTGTTGTGTTCTCTGTGGCTCTGAAGGGACTTTGCTCTTGTTTCTCTGTTTACATTACAACACACACTGTTTAGTTGCATCCTGGAAGACAGTGTTTCTAGAGATTTACCCATAGCTGCATATCTGGATTTTGACTGTGCTGATTTTCATCTGCCTCTCACACTGTTATTAGAGTCTCTCATTGTAAACCTTAAACTTCTCCTGCCATACTCGCAGCACTGGCTTTTCTAATGTTTACTCACAGTATGAGTATGATGCGGGTAAACAAGCTTGACAATCTTCTCATTGTGAGTTTATTGTGACCTCATAAATCCAGAGGGCTTTATAGTGTGCAGGTATTTTTTCTGTCCACTTAATGCAAACACACAGTTTCTTTTCTATAATAAGGTTTTATGCATTTGCAAGTCAGCATGTACTCGCCACAGTTCTTATGATTAATGTGAATATTTATTCCTCAAACTTTGTATCAGAACCAGTCAGTTTATGTAGAACCTGTTTTTAAAATATATAGTCAAACTTTTGCAATGTCAGCTGACGCAGAAGTTTTTTTTGATGAGTTACAGCTGCATCTCATGACCTGACTTCTGATGAAAGGGTGGTAGAATTAAGTCTTAGATTAAATTAAGTTGTTGTTTGAGTTTGCCGGGAGTTGAGTGAACCAGACTGAACCAAACGGTGACTTTGTTTTTAGTACAGAGAAAAGACGTTTCCTCCTGTCATTTCAAATATCCAAATTATAAAACAGCACATTATATCAGTTAAAATATACAATCCAGCACTTAGCCTGGTTCTCAGAGACACTGAACATCCTTCACACATGGTGGTTTATTATAAATGATAGAGCAGGTTCAACTCTTAGCATCACATTACCGCTCTACATATATATGCCTGAATCGTGTATTTCTTTCTTCCTCAGCAATTTTTAATGAGCAACAAGCTTGAAACTGCGATGTGGCTGTCACGACTCTTCACCGTCTACTGCTCCGTAATGTTTATTCTGCCAGTATTGGGGTGAGTGAACTTGTTTCTGTAATAGTGTACGAACATCATTAAATCTGACTGACAACCTTGCACTGCTTATGCCTCAGTCTCCTGTCCTCCACCCTGAAAAGATATCTATAACATTTGCTTGTGTGTTTCAGACCCTATGCAGCAGCAAACTTCTATCAGAGAGCCTTGTTAGCGAACGCCCTCACCAGTGCTCTTCGCCTGCATCAAAGACTTCCACGCTTCCAGCTGAGCAGAGCGTTCCTGGCACAGGCTCTTCAAGAGGACAGCTGCCACTACCTGCTCTACTCACTCATCCTGGTCAACTCCTACCCCATCACCAGTATCCTTTCATCCTTTTATTCTGGAAATACACCGGAAGTAACACATGCATAGTGTCGTTTACAGTAACTTGGTTAACTAAAGGAAAGCATGCAGCGATACTGAATACAAGACAGTTTGTTTCGAGGTTTTTATTGAGTTGATAACAGAATCTAAAAGATTTCTGCAAGGACTGCATGACTATAGTCCTTAAGTGAAAGGTTTAAATACATGTATTGCATTGTTACTAAAGATGCAGCTACAATGCTAAACTGGAGTAGTGTGTGGAAGTTTCTTTGTTTAAAGAATCTCTTTTTCCGCCTGTTGGTCACTGTCAGTTTGCTCTGACACGGCCAAAAAGCACTGCATCGCGTAACCAGATTTCTCTGAATAATCTGGTTACTGAAGTGAATTAAATCTCAGCCATTGCAATAACACGGCTACTCTCTACACATTTAGTGGATCCTCAGAATATCACATGACAGTACATGGTGTATTACATTGAGGCTTTCAGGAGGATTCACCATATAGCACATGCTTCCATTTTCTCACGATTTCAACCATTAATGTATAATATGTTTTACCATAACTAACAGTCATGCAGCCACAGAGACTAATGTGTGTGGGTGGATTATTCCTTTTTTCTGTTGATCTTTAACTCTTGTGTCCAGTGAGCATTTTCCCAGTCTTCCTCTTCTCCTTGCTTCATGCGACTACCTACACAAAGAAAGTGCTGGATGTGAGTATGAGGCTGCAGTCACCTGCTGTGACTTATAATGCTGTTTATTAAAATGTCTGACAGCTCGCTGAATATTATTTAACACCCGGGGGGGACATTACCAGCAGCCAAATGGTGTTTTAATTATCTACTCAATCAAACGGCCACTGCTCAGGGACCCAATTCCACCCAAAAATCTAATAAAAGGGATGATTGATAATGTAATTCCTTTACCTTCACCTCCCTGTATCAGTAAACACTGCGCCTCACTGAAAACTTACCAACAGCTCTGTTGTCAACCTCTGACTCTGTTCTTTCTCTCGCAGTCCGTGGGCCCCAACAGCCTGATGTTCATCAGAAACCTCCTGGACAAACTAACAGCCAATCAGCAGAACATTCTCAAGTTCATCGCCTGCAATGAGATCTTCTTGATGCCAGCCACTGTGTTCATGCTTTTCAGGTATTTGCTCACAACTGAGGTTGAAAAGTTATTTATTGTCGAGAGAGATTCTGCTTGTATGTGCACCTGGATTAGTGACACTGTGGTGGAAGAGCTGATTGGTGTCACACACATTCATCAGTTTGTTAATCTTTTATTGCCAAAAGTACTTTGAACGGGTTATGAAAAACCAAACTGACCAGTTCACCATGTTGTCAGATATTTTTAAGTTCACAAAACATTTTAGATTTTTGTCACTGCTCCTGTAAATACAGTTTCCAAAGTACCCATCAGCCACCAGTGCTCTGATACTCAGTATTGCCATATGCAAATTTCCATTGCAGCCGAAAGAACTACTGGTCCAGACAGTCTGTTTAATGGATTGCATTTGTTTACCTGTTATTGCACTTAAGAGAAATATTCACAACATTTAAAAAATGTGTTTATTGTTTGTTGTTGGAATATTGAACGATCCATAGTTGTGTAATGTTGTGTTTCACTCATGTCTTTCCTTTCTTGTTTACAGTGGCCAGGGAAGCTTGCTTCTACCTTTCATTTACTACAGATTCCTCACTCTCCGCTACACATCCAGAAGAAACCCATACTGCCGGTAAGATGTGTAATAATAGAATATTATCATAACATCTCATGTTAATGATGATAAACAGCATCCAGGTTGAAGAGCGTATAAACTCCTGCTAATCTTAGACATTTATCATTTGGCAGAAAAAGTTTATACAAACCAAAACTAAAACAGCAAAAGGTTGGACATGTTTAAAGCAACAGGGACGTCTTGACCTTGCATGTATGGGATCCAATAATGTGGCTGCATTGCTATTACTGTCCCACATCAGCTCAACTCATCTCAGATACAGTTAACAGGAGATGTCAGTACAGACATGTCAGACGTATGTTTGAGGTAAATCAGAAACTGTCACTGGTACAGTTTGTCCATGAGGGTTCACTGTTCATTTTCAAACTGTCAGATCCAGTATTGATCAAACTGACAAACTGGGAAACATGCAGACATGTAGTCGGGCAATAATTCAAGAGAACAAGAAGAGAGAGCAGAGATTTCTGCTGGATCTCTAAGGTAAACAGGGGGCCACAGATTACGCTGCATTTCTTTTTCCCTGAATTGATAAATAAATATTATTAAATCAAATTTAAATTGTTCCAGAAAACCAAGCAAACGTGTCTTTTCCGTTTCTTTGTCGTTTATATTAAATGTACTAGAAATCTGACAAGTATGATCTGATTCAACGAATGACAAACCTCAGTTTACCTATAAGAGTGGAGCATTAAACACATTGTCTTTCCTCTTCCAGCACCTTGTTCACTGAGCTGCGGATTCTTCTGGAGCATTTCATCATGAAGCCTGTCTGTCCCGCCTTCTTCAGGAGGATGTGCCTCAGCAGTATCGCCTTCATCAGCCGCCTCGCCCCCACGGGCGTCTGATCGCACCACGTCAAAGTCCTGTTTTCTTCATATTTGTTTTGTTTTTTTCACCATTTAGGATGTGACTTAAACTTTGATGGGGACAGACAATGCCATCAGCAGAAGGAACTGTTTTCTGAATGTCAGCTTTACGGTCTGTGCTCCAACATGTCTGTATATCTGAGTACAGTTGAAGAGCAGCCAGTAATGCACTGAAGTCTCGCGGTGATATTTCTTTTCCCATCCTCCTAATGTGACCTCATTCAAGCAGTGGACACCCAGCACCCTGTTGCGTTCACTGAACGAAGCACAGGAAACATCAGCTGTGTTCTCTATTTATCAGCTGTTATTGTTCTTTCCTATTATGTCCTTATTTATTCATGACAATTGCTTATCTTGTGATGAAGCGTTAACATTCAGAGATTAGTAAGTTAATTAATAATGAATCTTACAGATAGTTATAATAGGATGGAAGGTGGGAGATATTTGTTGTCTAATTTCTTTTTATGTGCAAATCATCTAATGTTGTCTTAATGCCTGAATTATGTTTTCTATCAATGCCATCAACTTATGTTTTAACAACATGCAGGATCTTTGTAGGTATGATGTCAAAATGAGGAAAGAGATATCTGCTGTATTTTATAGACTATTTTAAGGTACCAGATACTTTTCTGTGTGAAATGAATTGCACAATGCATGTCGTGTGAATGGCTGCATTCTCACCTTGTTTCTCGGTTTAAAATTTGTTCATTTATTTGTTGCTATTGTAGATTTCTTGCTAATTGTGTCCAAGGTTTTTTTTCTGCCATGTACAATGTTTATTTGCCTACAGACAAAACCACATTTTTATTATAACAAGAATGAATTGATCTCTTATTAAACCAATAAAATATGAAAGTATAGTCATGTGGGTTTGTGGTTATTAAATGTACTGTGTTTGTAAAGCGTTTTTCTAGTCTTCACTGCCATGCAAACTGATTTACATTACAGATCACACATTCATACAGCACTTGCACCTTCTCATAGGGGTTCAGTGTCTTGTCCAAGAACACTTCTATGTGTGGCTTTGAGGCAGGAATCGAACCACCAACCTTCCAGAAACTCTCACCCACACAGCTCTCAAAAGACATTGTGTAGTTTCCACAGATATAAAACATGTTCATGGATCTGTGGTTTGTCTACACTGAACGTTCTTGTCGTACATTAACTCTGGTGTCACGCTTGACTTCACTCTTTTCTGTGTTGAAGTCTGTTAAAATCTCTCTCTCTTTTCTCTGCAGATAATAGTTGGTTTGTTAGTTTTACTCTTGTTAAGGGTTAAGAACATAGGATGTCGCACCTTGTTAATCCCAATGAGACAAATTGTGATTTGGGAATATGGGCCATACAAATAAAATGTGATGATTGATTAAATCATATGTAAGATAGAGTTTTCACATTACAACATGAATTCATTTAGGAAATATTATATGAAGCGACATTGAGCAGTAAACACTTTTTAGTTTACAGCTGGAGAATAGAACAAATCCTGCTCTATTTATAGGGAGCGCGTCCACCAATCAGATCGCAGCTTCAACTTCCCGACCTCCAGTCTCGTCCAATGGCGTCGCAGCTTGTTGGCGGACACAGCGTTGCTGTTGGCAACAGACATCTGTTTTGGTTGATCTGTGTCTCAGCAGCTTCAGTTTTTATCCGAATAATCTCGATATTAAGGAGCTTCCGGTTCCAGATTACACCAAACAGAGGCGTCTGGTTTGTTCCTGCGTTGTTTTCTTGTTCGTTGGTTGATGTTGTTCGTGAGTTTCTCTTCTTTGTTTAGTTAAAAACACACAGTTGTCGTGCGGATAAATCGCGTTAGCCAATTAGCCTTGCTAGCTAACGTTAGCCCACTGAGCTAATCTCCTCGCTTCGGGATAATCCCAGCCTCTCTTGGTTTGTAACCCGGACGGAAGTGTGTTGCTGGTGTGTGGCCGACACATTGCGAGTGTCACCACTGAACATTCATGTAGATTCATCAGTCGGATCACCTGTCAGATCTGCCCCCAGGTTTCAGCTCTCAGATCCCCGGTGGAGAAGGACGATGGAGCTCCACCTGAATCGAGTGGATTATATCCAGGTAAAGATCATGTCAAGTTTCTGTGTTGAGCTGCTCTTCTGTTTGTTTGTAGTTATGTAAGGAGAAATGTGTTTGAGACACTTTGACTATCATGCTATCACTCAATATTATTAATTGATTTCCAAACAGTCAACACTTATATTAATACTATTATTAATTGCTTTTAAGGCTCTTATTTTAGACTCTATGGCCTTACCCCCATATACATTTAAGACCTTTAAGCACCATATGAGCCAGTTTGTAGTTTCAGATGCTTAAATCCTGTCTTATCTCGTTATCGCAGAGCCGTTCCTGATTTTATCTAACTTCTTATTTTATATGTCTTCTATGAAATGTCATTTATTCAGCAGTTTTACTTAATCTGAGAGAGTTTGTATCCCTATGGGAGACAATTCAACTAGCCTAGAAATAGATCAAGTGTATTTAGGACATTTTCCATCCCTGTGCAGTCAGTTGTTTCTCCTCTGTTTCAATACGTGGTCGTCTTTCTCCTCACAGGTCGGTGTGACCACTCAGAAAACTATGAGGCTGCTGCCAGCATTGGGCAAGAAGGCCTCTCAAAAGGTAATAATAATGTCAGAGTTAAACAAGTGCATAACATCTAACATGAACTTGTTATAGTTTGATATCACAACTTCATTATGCTTGATTTGTGTCTTCCTTGTTTCAGGTTGCTATTGCTGATCATGATGGTATCGTGACATGTTTTGGGATGAAGAAGGGAGAAGCTGTGGTGTGTGTCCTGGTTAAGATTTTTATTTCACTAAGCCCGTTGGATCTTAATGGGTTGATTTCTAGTTTCTAACGGTAAGAAATTTGACTTTCTGTTTCAGCCTGTGTTTAAAACACTCCCTGGGCAGAAAATATCCAGAATGGACCTCGGAGGAGCTGCGGGGACGCCGCAGGAGAAGATCTTTGTTTGTTCTGGTTCTCAAGTCCGAGGATTCACAAAGAAAGGGAAACAGTTCCTCACCTTTGATGCCAACCTCACTGAGAACATTAATGCCATGTAATACCTTCCTCTGCTTAATTCACTGGGTCAGAGCTGTGTGATTTTTACTTTGCCGGCTGATGTTTGGTTCTCTCTTTTCCAGGCACGTCTCAGGCGCTGACCTCTTTGTTTGTGCAAGTTACATCTACACCCACTACTGTGACTGCAAGGACCAGGACTACTATCTGTCTGGAGACAAAATCAATGATATAGCATGTTTGTCATCAGAGAACCTGACGCGCCAAATTCCGGTCCTCGCATGCCAAGACCGGGTTCTCAGGGTCCTTCAGGTAAACTAAGCTATTTACTCTTCTCAGTAGTTCTACCCCCGACAATCAGAGGAGAATTGTTTCCAACATGTTTTTTACTCCAGGGATCTGAGCTTGTTTATGACATTGAAGTCCCCGGCCCTCCATCGGTCTTAGAAAGGTACAACAGAGACGGAGGTAAGTTATTAACTTCTCTTTGCTCTCTGTATTGGGGGAAGAGGCACCACATTTTTTAATATGGAACAGACCCAACATAATGTCAGTGATTTCTCTACAGGAGAGGATGTTCTGTTTGGAACAACAGACGGTAAAATTGGTTTGGTCCAGATCGGTGAGCAATCAGCTGCGACCAAATGGGAGATCGACAATGACAAAAAGAAAGGAGGTATGTTTTTTTCATGGGACTATATCAGAGTGATACATGTGAAATGGGTAAATCATGGTGTGTCCAAGAATCTAAACTGATAATCATGGTTGCTTCATTCCCATACTTGGAATACGTGTGTTTGTACGAGTACATTTTCCTTCTTGTTGTAACTTTCACAGCACAGTTTTCCTGTCTCCCATCAGGAATTCTTTGCATTGACACTTTTGACATTATCGGAGATGGAGTGAATGACATTCTGGTGGGAAGGGATGACGGGACGGTGGAAGTTTATGGTTTCGACAGCTCCAGTGAACCCACATTACGTTTTGATCATGTAAGTTTATGTATTTACTCACTCCAAAAACTAAAAGTTAAGGCATTCGTCAATTTGTGAAAAAAAAATAGAAATCACTTTAAATCATTTGTTGCCTTTTCTTAAACGTTTTAAAAAGTCCATTGTCTTTTACAGGATAACGTGATATCCTGATCATAGCACTCCCTTGTTGACGGACAGGTTTTTCTCCCTTCAGGTTCTATCAGAGAGCGTGACTTCCATCCAGGGTGGCTGCGTGGGGAAGGAGTCTTATGATGAAGTCTTGACTGCCACATACACAGGTTTAAAAATAATAAAACACAACAGCTTAAGTGTTAGAACTGTAGTAGAGGCATATTCTGAATAACTGCCATCCCCTCTTCCAGGATGGGTGACTGGTTTAACCACTGAGCCCCAGAAGGCCGAGGCCGGCCCCGGAGACGAGGTCAAGATGAGTAAGGAGACCCAGTCCAAAGTAGAAGCACTCAGGTAATACTGCTTCCTTTCTAATTATACAGTATGTTCTTGGGCCTTGATTTAAGATGTATACAATAGTTAGAGCATGATTTCAAAATCAATCCATTCTTCAGGTCAGTATGTGGTTCATTATCAGGGCCGAGCTGGACCAGCTGCAGGTCAAAGTCCTGCAGGGACGAGAGCAGTACCAGCAGACGTCTCAGTCCAGCACGGCCGTCTCTGCTGTGCCCGTCTTCAGCATTAACGACAAGTTCACCCTCTGCCAGGACGACGCCAGCTACAGCCTCACTCTGGAGGTGCAGACTGCCATCGACAATCTGCTGCTCCAGGTACTCTCGGCAACCAACCTTCATTCTAACCCCTAGTAACAGTCCAACTTTAAGTTTAAGTCAAAATGTCAGATAAAGATGAATCCACTTTGCAGAGCGACGTCCCCATCGACCTGCTGGATGTGGATAAAAACTCAGCTGTGGTCAGTTTCAGTGAATGTGACTCTGAGGTGAGCCGTGTTAAAACATGCAGTGAAAATAAAGAAAGAACCCAGAAGCCTCTCTCTCTCTAACTCTTACCTCTGACTTTTGCAGCAGCCCAATGGGAACTTCCTCTTGGCCACGTACAGATGTCAGGCGAACACAACCAGACTTGAGCTCAAGGTAACAAGTGCATCAGAACTTGTGTATCCGGGGGAATTTTCTTTTACTTACTGAAGTTAGTGTTTCTTAGACCTCATTCACTTGTACAAAAACATAATATCACAATAAGAGCTTGGGTTTTGACAGACAGTGCTAAGCTGTGTATTATACTAGCTGTGCTGCCACATTCTTATTCTTGAAAAATGTGTTTTTATCTATGATAAATTGTTTTCACAGGTGCGGTCCATTGAGGGACAGTATGGCACCCTGCAGGCCTACATTACCCCAAGATTGCAACCCAAGACCTGCCAGGTCCGCCAGTACCAGATCAAACCTCTGTCCCTCCACCAGCGCACACACAGCATAGACCAAGACAGGTAGAGACTGCTGAGGAATTGGCTTGTGGAGTTTGGACTGAAATTAATATTGAAAAGGTTAACGTCACTCATTTGGATTCAGGCTGGATTTAGAGCATTACAAATGATATTGTCTGTCTGTGTGTGTGTCTGTCCTACAGGCCCATGAACAGGCTCAGTCTGGTGGGGCAGTTCAGTTTTGCTGAGATCCACTCCTGGGTGGTCTTCTGTTTGCCAGAGGTGCCTGAGAAGACACCAGCAGGAGAGAGCATCACTTTTCATTTCCACAACACTTTCCTCGGCACACAGCTTGAAGCCAATTACTGGTAAACACAAGCTCACAGTAGAAAGGCACAATGATTACACATATATATATATGTGTGTGTAGAAATAATGAGATAACTGACCAGGGGTTATAAAATTTCATATCCTGCCAAATACCCTAAAAAATATTTATTTTAATTTAAAACGTTCAGTGGGGATTTGTGTTATTATCTTCTTGGATCTAATCAGCTTTTTCTGTATTTATAATAAAGCAAAGGAGAGGGTCACTTCAGGTCAGACAACATCTCCACCATCTCCATACTAAGTGATGTCCTCTCTAAAGAAGCTACCAAGAGGAAAATCAATCTCAACATTTCATATGGTAGGTTTATATTCATAGTCATGTTCTAATGTTTAGTGTATTATAGTATTTAATCTTGTTTAAATGTCTTTTTGATGATTTATCTTCCAGATATCAACGATGACTCTGTGAGCCACACCCTCAAAATGATCCATCCCAAGCTGGAGTGCCAGTTGTTACTGGCTAGAAAGGTTCAGCTTATTGATGCTCTTAAAGTAAGTATAGCTTAAGGGTTTTTGGAATAAAGTTTCGCCGTCTGTTTGAACACTGCAGCTCTGAACCTATCTAAACGTTATCCAGAGGAGCTATGTGCAAGAACGCAAATGTCCTAAACTAACGTTATCCTGTTACCTCGCTCCTTTGGTTGAAGCAACAAGCTCGCACCCATTCTCTATGTTCACCTCTCTCTTTCCTCTCTTGACAGGAGCTTCAGGTTCACGAGGGGAACGCCGACTTCCTCATCCCAGAGTATCGCAACATCTTAGATGAGTCCGCGGATCTCCTCGAGGAGTACAAGAAGCAGCCGGCACACCTCGAGAGGCTTTATGGTGCAGTGTTTAACTGGCACATTTAAAATCATCATTGTATTATTCACTGTGGTTTATCTAATCCAGAGCATTAGAATGATGATAACTCATAACTTTTTGTTTCTTTGTCTTTCCTGCAGGAATGATCACAGACCTCTTCATTGACAAGTTCAAATTCAAAGGGCAGAATGTGAAAACCAAAGTCTCCTCATTACTGGAGATACTCGATAATTATGACTTAAACTCTCTGTTAGACTTTTTCAGTGAGGCATGATGTCATAGAGTTGAGCTATTTTTGTACAGTCAATACAAATGTTTTGTTTTATGGTAGATGTGTCACGTGTCAAAATGTCCTGTTGTCATACTGTCATTTAGAAACTGTTGGTCCTAAATGTTGTGTACAATATTTAAATATTTATAATGTATTTTGATAGCATCTAAAAACAAGAGTGGCGATTAATAAACTGCTCAAGGTTTCACACATGGTGCAGGTTTCTCTTTTCAGTTGTAGCTTCAGTTTAGGTTTGGAATTTCAGTTACCAAATATAAGCCAGTTTAAAGCACATGCATGTATATTTTTATATCATAAATATCGTGAGTGAATTCATAAAAATGTCATCGTATTTTTAATTACTAAGATTCATCTTTCTCATATGACAGATGTGTGATTATATTTTTCATACAACAAACTCAAATTGAATTCATAAATGATCACATCTACAAATATGTGCTTGTAAATATTGATCGTCAAGGTTAATGCACAGATAAAAAGTGACAGTGATAATAATAATAAATCACTGTGCACAATGAGCACTTTATTTTGCTGATAATACTTTTGTATCTTTACATCAAACTATTAATTCAGAACATTAATTTGTAATACAGTCGAATTGTGTTGTGCAGTTCTTACTTTTACTAAAATAAAGGAAGTAACAGATCTGAAACTTTAAAGTCAAAAAGGCACCAAATGATAAAATCTACTTAAGGCTTGTAGCAAACTTAAAGTGTGTTGTGTTGCCAATTCATATAAGGCAGAAGCAGTAGTGTACGTCAGTATCATTGTGAGGTACAAGTATTTGCATTTTCAATCATTTCAAAAGGGAAACATGTTCACTCTTATCCTCTAACTTCTGTTTCAGACTAATAATAAAAAATATAACCAAGATATATATTATTACAATTAGCCCTCATCTTCACCAGCTGTAATATTAAAAAGATATGAGTGGCGATAATCCATATTCCTCTTATTGTCACCAAATTCCGAGACCAAACAAAGATTGAATTTATCCTATTGATAAATACTGTCTATGTAACCATCATCTGGTATAATTACTCATCTGTACTTTGTACAGTTCCACTCTTATAAAGTTATAAAACAATAAATAAATCAGAGCCGAGTACTTTCCTGCAGATAGACGACATTGGACACATGTTAGTGTATTTTAAGTGAAATACACATATAGTTGTAAAATCATCAGTCATTCTGCCAAGTCATATTTGTGTTCAAGTTTTCATGTAACACAGCCGCTCTATATTTATTCATTTAAATTCAACACAACCTTGTTGCCGACCACCTAAACGTGGCTGTCTGGGCTCCTGCATCCTGCTGATTAGTATTTGTCTTATATTTACTTTTCTTGCTTTGCTGTCAAAGCACTTTGTAAGTAAACGTTTAAAAGGTGCTATATAAATAAAGATTATTATGATTATGATTATGATTATGATTATTATTATTATTATAAATACTTATATGACCCTATATATTGATGTCAATACTTTAACAGTAATATTGTTATTTTTATTTAAACTCAATCACTTCCTCCTCCATTGAGCTGATAAATGATTTGTTTTGAATTTTGTTTTGCTGTTGACTTTCTTCTCCGTGCGCGACTTTTTCCTTCAAACCGGTTTTGAATTTTCTAATCACGCGAATTGTCCACCTTCCGGCTCCCGTACACTCCCGGACGTCACTACCGGCGCGGCCCCTGATTGGTCCGTTTCAATCCTCGCGGGCTACTTGAACTGGGAGAACGCGTCGTCAGGGTGTGAATGGACCGAGCTCAGCTGTTCGCTTCTCTTCCTGCAGGTCGGTGGTCACTTCGCGGAGCTTGGACGAGTATGGCGCCTTAATGACACTTTAATTTCCCACCGCACCGCAGATACTGACCCGCTGGTTGTGCGTGTTTTTTGTTTGTTTCGCCGCGTTTCGCCTGCGCCGTTGCCATCTCAACCGCATCGTGTTGTTTTTTGTGAACGTTGCTGCAGCACTTCCCTCCGCGAGCTAACAGCTAACGCTAGCCTCCGTTCGAGCTCCAGTGCAGCTCTCTGCGAGTCGTTTCTTTGTTTGTTTTATTCCACGGGAGGTGAGAACAGCTCCGAGCAGCAGCGGGAAGCTTCGTGGAACCACCCGGCGGCTGCACAGACATGTCAGGGTCCAACAGGGGAGCGGGCGCCGAGGCGGCTAGCGAGCATCACAACCAGGAGAACATGCTGTCAAGGCTCCGGGGCTCGCAGAAGAACCGAGGGGCCACCGAGAACCAGGAGAACCTGGCCCCGAAGCAGGCGGCCGGCAGGACCGTGCTGGGAGCCCTGCAGAACAACCAGCGGAGCAAAGCCCAGAACCAGCGCGGCACAAAGCAGGTGAGGATGCTAGGTGGCTCGGCTAGCTGCTGCTGCTAGTGTTTGCTAATGATAACCGTAGTGATAAGGGGGCATTGTGGGGTTGTCTGGGGCCAACACGCTCCAGTTATCAGGAAGCCAGTTGATGTTACACACCGCGGATCCACTGCCATTTACATGCATCCTCTCATTCCCACTAATGTGCAGATTTAAATGCAGCTTCTATAGAGCTACAGCGACTCCTGGGAGCCAGGTTGTCCGCCATTTTAATGTCACTTATTGTGTGCACCGTTTACTTTTTGTTGCAGCATTAATGTGTGTGTCCCGCCTTTGTGACGGGAACAATGAATGTGTTGTATTTAAATAATGCTGCAGCAAATTATTTCCCCCGTTAATCCACTGGTAAATTTATAAAATGCCAAATTGTATAATGCACTTTTATTTATTGTCCTTCACACAAAGATCACATTATGCTTATGTCCAATCAGAAGCTTGTATTTCAACTGCAAGCTTATATTGGTAATTTAAATAGTTTAACCTACATTTAACACAAACTTCTGAAACATTAGCGGATTCACTTTAAATTGATCCCTGTAAAATTGCTAAATTTCTTCATACAAAACCTGCATCCCATCATCTTATCCCCAAGCTAGTTCTTGCACCTTTTCACTTGTCTTGTATACATTTATGCTACTTGCTGCAGAGAAATCCCTCATGAGACCCTGTTTCTAAACTGAACCTTGTTGAATTCTTCCAGGAGTCATCACAGCAATTGTCTTGTAAAGAGGATTTCAGCAAAAGCTGTTTCGAGAAGCCCGCTTCTAAGCAGCCCTCATTCCAGGTCCACCTTGATGAGCCTGATGGCGCCTGCATCAAAAAGCCACAGCAGGTGGTCGAAGCTGTCAAAGCCAAGGCCGTCGCTGAAGACTCAAAGATCGACAATGCTGTGGGACGGCTCCGGCAGCCCCTCGCCACCATTGACATTCCATCGGCAATGGATGTCAGCTTCGGTGCGTTGTGGTCCATATATAATCTCGAATTTCAGTTTCACATCAAATCTTATTTGTATAAACATGATTTTGAATGTGCACTAAATGTAAAACTCTCTGATTTAGACTCTCCCATGGACATGTCTGTGGTTGAGGGGGAGGAGAAGCATTCTAATGTAAATGACGTCCCAGAATATGCTGCTGAAATCCACACGTACCTGAGGGAAGTGGAGGTGAGATTGCAAATGCTCCTGTATCTTCACTTCACTAAAAACATTGCTGCCCACCACTCAGTATGAGTAAAGATGTCAAGTTTGCCATTAAATGCTTTATATTGTCACCCAATAGGTAAAATCCAGGCCTAAAGCCGGCTACATGAAAAAGCAGCCAGACATCACTAACAGCATGAGGGCCATCCTGGTCGACTGGCTGGTCGAGGTGGGAGAGGAGTACAAGCTGCAGAACGAGACACTTTATCTGGCCGTAAACTACATCGACCGCTTCCTCTCTTCCATGTCTGTCCTGAGGGGGAAGCTTCAGCTGGTCGGCACCGCTGCTATGCTGCTTGCTTCGTACGTGTCTCTCAAATCTAAACTTTATTCAGTATTTTCTCTCTACACAATTGTACAGGCAAGCCTTTTCTTCTGTGTGATGTGACTTTAAATCTTCCCATGCAGAAAATTTGAAGAGATCTACCCCCCTGAGGTGGCCGAGTTCGTTTACATCACAGACGACACCTACACCAAGAAGCAAGTGTTGCGAATGGAGCATCTGGTGCTTAAAGTGCTCTCCTTTGATCTGGCAGCACCAACAATCAACCAGTTTCTGACCCAGTACTTCCAGTGCCAGTCTGTTAGCAAACAGGTGGAGAGCATGGCAATGGTGAGCATGCAGCGCCTTTATCCCTTTGGCTTTGTCAGACAAATCCCTAACATTGCTCTTAACCAAATCTTCAAACTGCTTTTTCTTCCCCCCCTCAGTACCTCGGAGAGCTCAGTCTGATTGACTCGGATTCCTTCTTAAAGTACTTGCCCTCACACACGGCTGCTGCAGCCTACACCCTGGCCAACCACGCACTGACTGGTGGCTCATGGGTGAGTAGTGTCAAAGGTTAACAGGTTCAAATTCCACAAATTAATGACTTCCTGCTCAGCTGACATCCTCTGACCTGCTGCAGTTTCACTATGACATGGATATATATATATTTTTTATTTAATCATTGATTTTGTTTAACCACCACAAAATCAATACTTTACTTAAATTGGTCAAATCTAGCATCATAGCTGCATGAGAGTCATTCAGACTCCTCACTTGTCTCTTTGATCGCACCAACACAGTAACTCCAGACATCTTTAAACTCTGACTGGCTCAAAACATTGTTTGGTCTTAATTAAAACAAAGGGCATGAGTCTTAATTTGCATGTAGAGTGGGGAAGTGAGCTCCGATCACACGTGGTCACAGGAGACTCATTAAGGGCGCATGTTAATCCCCAGTGTGAACACACATACTTGTGATCAGATCTCTCAGGACAGATGATGCCAGGTTTGTACTCTGGTTATTTGTGAAAGCTTCTGTTTAGGGCTGTTGCCAGTTTATCTTCACAGAAACCAATTGGCTTCTGTTATACAAATGTGTCAAATTAACCCAGTTGTCTCTTCCTCAGCCCAAGTCTTTGACTGAGATGTCTGGCTACTCCCTGGAAGATCTGATGCCCTGTGTCGAGGAGCTGCACCAAACGTACATCGCTGCCCCTCAGCATGCCCAGCAGTCTGTCCAGGAAAAGTACAAGACCCCAAAGTAAGTAGACTACAAACTTGGCATCATTTGCATTGTCTGAAATTTTTGTATTGTATAAATGGCCTAATAACTTGTCTTTTTTTTTTTCTTTCTCTCAGGTACCTAAGTGTTTCTGGCATCGACCCTCCAGCAAAGTTGCAGCTGAACTGACTTCTTCCCTTGTCCGTGTAGAGTTGTACCCCCTGTCAGTCTTTTTTTAAATTAATTTTTTTCTTATGTAACGCAGTTTAACAATCCGATCTGCTCTTCTCGGAGTCGTGCTGGATGTTTAGAGTTTTTACTGATATTTTTATATAAAGTCTGACGCTCGTGCCAAGTTGTGTCGGTTGATCAAGCAGTTTTAATGTTGACTTTTTAATCACAGACAAAATGTAGAAGTCGTCACCACCACTTGATGCTTTGATCTGCAGCATCTCTGCTCCACCAAATGTCTAAATGTACTCAAACCCAGCAATTTTCACTTTATGGTTGAGTTATTGTTGCTGGTTACACTTTTTTAAAAAGGCATTTATACAAGGTTGGCTCCACACAAGCTACAGCTTTTTTAAAAGTGGTGTAACTTAAATGTTTGGCCTTGTATGATGCAGATTAAAGTATATTTTGTCTGTCATGATGGAGTCAGCTGTCTCATTACATTGGTGTCTTGGCAGTTAAAAGCTTTTCAAGGCATCTTCTGCACTGTAAACTATGGCTCTTGTAAATAAAATTGCATTTAAAGTAAGACTTCATGTCTGCATCTTTATGGTCACGTTGGACTCAAGGGGGCAGCAGAGGACCAGATTTGGTCGGAGTAGATTTCTTCATGCAGACTTAAAAACCTGTTTTATAAAACTTAAGATGCAGATGTCTAAAAACCTCTAAATGGTTATACACACCTAACATGAATAGAAAAAGTAACTATCAGCTTTGACAATACTGTATGAGTCTTTAGATGCATTATGGGTTATTGGAAGAAACCTATACTCTTGTGCTTTAAATGTTTTATTTCTTAACCTGAGAAGATCTAATAAAGTGAAGAACACTCAGTTGGCATATTAAACAATCCTGCAGTAAGTCTTACTTTCATGTAGGTAATTTTAACAATTTGAGGTGTTTTATCATTTTAGATGCTATATTATGACCCTAGAGCTGTATTGCAAGTTTAAGCTTATCCTGGATTTAAAAAGTTGGACAGTAACCATTTCAACTGTAGCACAAACCCTGTAATTGTCTGAAATTTAGCTGAACAGTTTAACATTGAATTTGTAGGATTTATTGTCTTGCATTAGTTTGTGCTAATGGTACAAGGAAATAAAGCCTGATAAAAAACAAAATAAATTAACTTTGAAACCTCCAAATGTCTGAGTTTAGATATTCCTGGCCAAAGTGTTGCCTTTTGTGTAACCTGTACACTGATCACATACCAAATGACAATAGAATCAATGTCCTCTGTTCAGTGACTTGATTTATCCCTGTTAAAGTGGACTAAAGGCAGCCAATGGCGTCGAAGGCATCGCTCTGCCTCTCCCCCCCTCATGATAGATTGGGAGGCTGGCTCTGGAGTGTGACAGCAGAAGGGAGGCAGAGCCCGGCTGCGCTGAGATTTCCACCATTTCATCTCTGGAGGATGCTGGAAAGCTCCAGGACCGTGCACACACTCGCAACAGGTCTGCTTTATCACTGACTGCACACTCTTGTGACCAACTGGAGGATTAAACCATGGAAGCTGATGGGATTTCTATACCATAACTAAACCAGTTGGATACCTGCTTGAAGAATGGCTCCTCTTGCTGCAGCACAGCAGCTTTCTAACCCCTGAGAAGATCCAAGTGGGAGAGGAGAGCGTTTCTGGAAGTGGCAGGGGAGGGTGGTTTGCTGCCTAACCCCATGCCTGCCCCGAGAAAATTTCTGGTGGCTTCCACCTCGCTGCCCCTGGCACTGGGCTGGGGCTGGAACCTGAGCTTGTACGTGGGGATGCTCGTCGGACTCCTGATTCTCATGATGCTTCTTCTCTGGATGCTCCTCAAGCAGCTCAGTAACTCTGTGGCAAAATCCATGATGCAGCCAGTGCGCTCTTTCAGGAAGCCTGGCATTGAACAGAGGTTTCAGCACGTGTTGTGAGAAATTGGGAAAAAATGGCACAAAACCTACCAAAACACTGCCAGGACTGAGGCTTGATGGAGTGCTTGAATGTGCCTTTGCAGAATCATGTAAGAAAATGTTTTTGGAAAATGGTTTGTTATGGACAGAAGTGCTTATATCCATTCACAAAATAATAAAAACTCATGGTTCTTATTTATAGAAACTATCGTCTGTTCTTTTAACAGCTTTTTAAGTTGCTCTGGTGTTATCTTGCAGGTATTAAACAGGGAGTCTTCTCTATGTTCCCTTGAGTAATTAAAAAACGTCATTCTTATATGCAACAGCTATTTCTTCTCATCTCCTGTGTGAATCTGCTCAGCCGAGCTAAACCATGCGAATTGCCGAAGCCAAGATTAAATCTGCATCTCGATTCATGCTGATTAAAGCGACACATTCAGGAGGGCAATTTGCACTCGTCTCATCTCATCGGAGACTCGGCAGGAGGGATATTGAGGATATGCCGCTGATGAAAAAAATATGAAAGAACCTGTGAAGCCACTTGCTTTAAACTCCCGCGTCCACGTCAGGGGACAATATAAATGAGGCCCTTGAGGCGAAAAGGCTAAAATCAACCCCTCGTTCCCACAGGATTCAAAATGGTATTATTTGGTTGAACCTGGAGACATGTTTCGTTTCGTGTGACTTGGTAAATCTAACTCATGATGTCATTTAGTTTAATTCTTCTTCAGTCATAAGTCACAGGAGGCTGGGCTGTGTGAAAGGGATCAATAGCCTCTAAGCCCCGAGGGGAGAGTGTTAATTAGACCTCGACAGTCGATTTCCTTATGAGTCCTTCTGGCCTACTTGATGCCTCCATGTTTACAGTGTACTCACACCCTTTTATTAAAGGCCATCATCACTGAAATGTCTTTGCGGGGAGGAAACCTTTAGCTCTTATTAAAACAACAGTCTCCACCATTTTGCATTTTATACTTTTTGTTGTTTTCAGATAGGAGCTAGATGAAAAGATTGATACTAGACTCTCAATTTCAATAAGAACCTGGCAGCATAAAAATGGAAAACATGGGGAAACAGGTAGCAGGGATTTGTCTGAAGGAAACAAACTAGCAGGACCTTTAATGTTTGTTTACTGAAACATAACTTATCAATGCTAAAAACAGAAATATTAAAACAAGGTCTTTTGGACATTTTGTGACCTGTGGACTGAGCCAAGTTAACTGTTTATCCCACTTTCCAGTCTTTGCAAAGCTAAGCTAACAAACCACTGACTTCATATGTAGCCTACTGCAACGATGGTGTTGTGATAACAAAATTATGGCTTCGGCTAAATATGAAATGTGCCAGATTAAAATTATCGTATTTCGAGGAAAAAGTGACCAGAGTAGGGATGAGACGTTCAATACTGACGTTTCAAAGCTGTGTCGAGATTCTGAAGCGATTTACTGTACAGAAACAATCCTTTTCAAGGCACAAGGCTCTTATTTTGAAACGTGAGACAGGAAGGACTTGTGTTAAGCGTGATGGTCACGTTCATCATCACAAGCATGACGTCACGTGAGAAGAGATACGTAAATACACACGTGATCATATTTTACTATCCAGATTACAACTGATAATACTAAGTGTCACAAAATGTGTTATTGATCGTACATCGTACAGAGGGTAAAATGATCGTACGAATACGATAAGTACATCTGGCAACACTGTACGAAAGTGTTAAGATGAGGTCTTAATGTGAGCATCATACAGCCGATATGTTTTAAAATAAAATCTGCTGGCCAATATCAGCTCTTTAGAATCTTGAAGTTAGTTTCCTGAATGCGACGTCCTTTCAGAATGCAGTGGGACCATCAAAGTTCCTTGTTGTCAGTAAGAAGCTCCATGTGGTCGGCTACATGCATCAGAGTCATGGACGGTTATCCACTTGTTATTCATGCTAAATACTGTGTCTCAACCATCGGTGGAGAGGAAGCACACGGAGCCGATCGGCGCTGGCCGGGGATCCACCTGTGATAAATGATGGAGTTTATTTTCTGTCAGTCAGCACCTGACAAATCGAGCTGTCCGCGGGTTTGAATACCAGGATGTCCCTCGGCGCTCTGCTCATGAATGAAAATCTCACCCTGATTCAGTTTTGACACTGACAACTGCTGGTTGGTAGCAGGAAGTGAATCCAACAGTCAGCAGTTTGCAGGTTGGCAGACTTTGCCTTTATAACCTGAAATCTCTTGATACTGTTGCTTTCTCCACCTGAGCAAACTTCAACCTGTAACTTAATATTTATTCTTCATTATTCACTTTCACTGAATATCTTAAGGGGTTTGAAATCGTACATTGCAATCGTCATTTTTAGCTATTTTTTGCAAAGTATTCAATTACCTGGGGCCCAGAGCTGAGAGAAGGCCCCCCCCCGAGAGGAGGAAGTCAGAGAACCTGGACAAAACCCCACACAAATACTGGGAGAACATGTAAACTGCATACAGAAAGACCCCAGCCAGGATTTGAACCAGGAACCTTCTTGCCCGGAGGCTCTTACCACCACCACACATCTGTCATATCAAGTACTTTATGTAGAAGGAACCAAACATATTAGGATTAAAAGAAGCAGTTACATACAGGAATAAGAAAATCCAGTTTGAATGGTTATAGGTTCATGATATTGAAAATCCAAACCATTACATGGTTCATTAAACATGCTCAGGCTCGATGCTGATGGACTAACACGCTTCTCACTCATGTGGGTAAACTTCTCAGTTTAATCTAACGAGTTTTTCAGCTGCTCGTATTTGTTTATTAAAGGAAATTGGCTCCACCAGCCGTCCACTGCAGATGAAACAGCGAGCTTCCGTAAGCGGATCCCCTCCGTGTTCACACTCTCCTCCTCTCAAGTGCTCACTTTAATTAAGGTTTGCAGTGATGAGAGACGGCACTGATGATATGTGAGCTGCCCATCAGGGCTCCGCTCGGCTGAACAGCTCCTGTTCGGCTCCTGTTTGTCATAACACACGTTTCTACGACACCTCGGACAACACAACGAGCAAAAAGGGAACGGACACCTGATTAAGAATTACACTTTACATGAAGTCAACACGATGATTAACTATGTTCACAATGTTGAACTATGTTGACATTGATGATGATGAAGCTCAAAATTAGCATATAGAACATTTTCTGAAGCTACTTGTAGGTAAATATTTTATTTATTTAACACTTTATAAGTTAGATTTTATATTTGAGCTTTTAAAATATATTATATTTATATTATTATACTGCAGCCTACATTTGAACCCCTTAATACGTTATTCTAAACTAACCAACAGTTTATAACAACAACAAATACATAGTTAGGTGCAAATGAATTAGTAATCAAATACGTAAATAGTATTTTCAGCATTGTCTTGGGTCAATACTGTGCTGTATTGGTGTTTTATTTAAAATATCTAAATACTTATTCCACAACCCAGAAAATGAGTTTAAATGTAATATACAAAAATATATTATAACAAGCATTAGGAAATTAAACTTTTGTTTTGTTATTGACCACAGATAAGAAAATGTGATCTCAGGGTGTGTGTGTCTCCATGAGTTTTATTTTCCATCTGTACAGTTATTATTAAAGAGGTGATATATATTATAAATGTTTATTTTGGGGATAATTACTATTAACACATTTTAACTGTAAAAACATCTATAAAAACAACACCTTGGTGACACCTCAACATTTAACCCCCCTCACGTTTTTTTGAAGGTGACCTACATGCAACTGGATACAGGGAGTCACGATCTCCGGTTTGACTGACAGGGAGTGAAAGAAAACACCGCTGCTGAGGAAGTGTGTGCTGTGTGTCAGCTTCTCCCCGGCCACACTGCTGCCAGAAGGAGTTTGAGCTGGAGGACTCACCTGTGGAGAGAGGGAACACACACGCACACACACACCTGGTGGTAAGAGCAAAAACATGAGCTGTTCTGTTTTTTAAATCATTAACTCAGGTGGAATTTTATAAGAGGATCTGTTTCAATCTATTTCAGTTGACGACGTTTGTCTTCCATCAGCAAACAGGATGGTGAGTCCTTTTGTTTTTCTCTCCACTGTTTTATCATATTTTTTAAAATGTTGTGTTTGAAATGATGACAAATGTGTTTTCAGCCAGAGCCGCAGCTCTAACCTACACAGTGTGTTTGTGTAATGGAGTGTGTGAAAGGTCACTGCCTCTTCAAGCCCCAGTGCTCTGCCTGATCAGTCTTAAACAATGCACATTAGAAAAAAGCTGTCAGCAGAAGCACACAACCCTAAACCTTTATTTCCCATTAGTGTAATTGAATTGTCATCACACCGAATTCTCCTTTTTCGGTTAATCCTCCTTTGCATCCGCACTGAAAACGTGATACTCTTGACTCCTGGATGATCGTTTATTCAGAGAAAGGACTTTGTGGGAAGTTGCACTCATCATTAAAACATATGAGTCGTGCAGTACGCTCACCGAGGCAGGAGAAGGAGAAGGCTCCATTTGATATCCTTGATTTGATTTTATCCTCTGCGGCTTATTGAGAGACCTCCGACTGTCTGATGAGGATAAGTTAATTCAAGGAGCAAAGCGATGGCAGGAGCTCAGCTTCAGTTGAGGACGTGGGTCTAATTTGTGCCGTATTGAATTACCCTGTGCACAGAGACTACGGGTGCAAGTGTCTATTGTGTCCCAACTGGGTTACAATTTCATTTAAGCATGATTAGGAGACTAAGCTCCCTGATGGCCCCTTGACTGCCTGTTGTTTCCTTCAGGTTGGTGCAGGTCAAAGTGGGTCCCGACTGACTCATGAACCAAGAATAAGACAAAACAAACAAACAACAGCGTTTTAAAAGCCATAATAACAATAGAAAACACACATGTCTATAAAGTATACTGAATTAAAAGCCAGAGCACTGACGCTGTTCTCATCAGTCGGCCCATCTCATATTTGTTGATTGGTGATAGTTTGAAGTTGACTGGGAAAGTAAATAGAAAGAACATAATCACGACCATCAGGAAAAATCTATTTTAGGAGTTCTGAGTATTTTAATGTTGCTGAAAAGATTGCATCTCCAAAAATATAATGTTTTTTAGGATCCATTGATTACATTGTTCTGCAAATAGCAGCATGTTTACAGCCACACTAGCAGCTCTGTGGTGATATACTCATGTGACAGTGACCTTAATTAGCAGTTTCCTATATGGATAAATTCATGTCAGTATCAGAGTCATATGCTCACATCTGGGAAAAGTGCCCATATATTATTATATTATTGGCTCATTGCAGAAGTGCACGTTTAAACAATCATAATTAATCATACAAACAAAATACATCAGTGTTATAATGCAATAGTTTATGTCGTCAGTGCACAGGGATCATCAGATTCACTGAGATTCATCCTCTGGGGACCACGAATGCCTGTATAAGATTTGAATCCATCCAGTTATTGCAAAGATATTTTGTTTTGGATGAAAGTGACGGACCAACTGCATAGAACCACAATATTAAACATCGTGTCTTCATTTTGTGTTGGATGCAAAATGTCGTTATAAAAGAACTGAAACTGAAAAGAACAATTCACATCCAAGTAGTGAATGAAGGGGTTTAAAAATATCCTGTGATTGATTTCACTGCAGAAACAACTGTTGGGTTTGTCTCTGAAGAGAAACCGTGATGTCAAATTGAAGTTTTTATGATGCATGCGTTCAGGATCGAGGCTGTGACACCTCAAGGTAAACATCCTCGCGCTGCAGGAAGAGGATGTTCTCTTGAATACATCTTAACACACACACACACACACACACACACACACACACACACACACACACACACACACACACACACACACACACACACACACACACACACACACACACACACACACACACAGAATCAATCTGAAAACAAATGACCAACAAAAGGAGTAATAGACAGAATCTTTGAGAGAGGCGGGGGAGACAATATTCTTTCACTTCTCCCACCTGCGTGGAGTCTGAAACAAGGTTGCAGCTTTGAGGCAGATGTTTTATTGCTTTTGCTTCAAATGAAATTTTCCCTGGAGAACAATCAGCGCAACAACAACTGAGGCACAGCACTTTTTAGTTTTTTTTAATTATCTGCATCACACGAAGCAGGAGCCAGACTCCGTGTAACACTTCCTCACCTCAGAGTTCAGAGGGGCGACATTTAAAACCCAGGTGGATTTCAATGGCCCTCAGCAAATATTCTACAGAGAAGCTGCAGATGATTTTCAGTGTCTTTAATCTTTTATGCCCCAGACAGCAAAACTATTTTAGCTTTTTTAAACTGAAGTTTGATTCTTATTAGTGCTCAGAATAGCTTGAAATGGAACAACAAATTGAAATTAAATTTTAATTATTAAACTGGGCCTGATTTACTGCTTTTGAACCGAGAAGTAATATGCAAATAATGAACAGTGAAAGAAATGAACTGTATATAAAACACAACCTAACGTGGTGTTATTACTGATATGCTGATTGTTTATGTTCCCACAGGCGCACAGAGGCAGCGTAAGGCCGTTCGCCAACTTCAACGCCAAAAACGACGCTGACTTCCTCCGCAGAGCGATGAAGGGAATGGGTCAGTTTACTTTTCCCACTCTAATGTGCTTTATAACACAATATTTCACACGAGAGGGTTTCGTATATTTCCAAAACCTAAACCCTGTGCACAGTGGAACGCTTTATTTCTCGAGGGCAGGTGGCTGCGAGATGCTAGAGGTCGTTTCACCTTCTGGAGGAATCGTTTTAATTCATCATCTTAAGTTGTGGCAGTTGTTTGTTATTCAGTCCCTCAACATAATCACCACTTTATCTACAGGTGACATTATGTGTCATTATGTATAAAAATATAATATTTTTACTGTGCAGTTTGTTTTGCTTCCATCTGAACCAACAGTAGAACTGAAAATCTCAGGCCTGTGCCTCTCATAACGAGTGACATCCTCTGGAATGTGGGGAATAATTGTCCTTTCTCGTGTGTTTGGTCCAATTAGAGGAGAACTGAGGTTGTAAAGTCAAACTTTATATAAAAACTCCCAAACTTATGAGACAGTTCTGAGTTATTTCCACTAAATGTTTGGCAAAAAACACAGTAATGAGCTTACTGGGCCACAAGCAAGCATACAAATAAAGAAACCTTGTGTAATGTGATGCCAGCAGCAGAGAATGTGTCAGAGAACAAGCTGAAATGGGTTTAATTGTTAAATAAACTTGTGACATTTCTGACAGTATCTGAAGTGATGCAAAACAAAGGAAAACCTATTTAAACGGGAGTCACATGTGTGTTTCTGGTCTATGTCTCCAATCCAGGCTCATTATTCCAACTCAAATTTCATCCACGTTCTCAATCGGCTATGATTTTACATAATTATTAATTCCAAACAGCTTTTAATTACACTGCGGTTGTCATTCACCATGTTCAGTCAGCCAGCATCACAAGAATTCGTCCATTTCACCGCAGGGTCCTGATGCAGAAGGCTTCAGCAACAACCACAGAAAAACAAATCCACATTTCTCATTTTCTCTCCAGTACCTGCAGCAACTGAGCCTTGTCTTCTCGTTTGTGTTCACATGTTTCAAGTGGATCCTAAACGGAAGCTCATGTGCCCACTAACAGTTTCTGATGGTTGTGCTGCTCCTGTTCACACTGACCATTAAGTTTTAATTTAGGTTTAAAGCTCCCATTGGCATCTTACATTCAAGCATACATGCGCAATTTAACATGCATGTGGGGGAGCACGCTTAAAACACAAGCTAAATGTTAACTTCTGTTAATTAATGTGAATACCTTTACAAAATAATCAACTTGTGACGTGCAGTTTTTGATTTGGGCAGAAAGCTGTTTAGCTTGATTTGTTTTTTTTATTGTTGCTTAATTTTGGAAACTGCAATCAAATAATAATTTTTGCAGTCATTAATGTGAACCAATGGGTCCGATGACAACCACTGATAAACATTTTCTACATACGTGTTACGACTGATGCTTCCCCTGCTACAAGTTACTGCTGCAACCACCAGCACCGTTTCCCCCACTTTAATCTCCATCTCCTACTTTCTGACAATTTAGTATTTTTTTTCAATAATATTAAACAGGAAATATCAACTTGGTAATTTTATGTGTAATTAAAAAAAACAATGCGAGGAGAATAATTAAGTCCCAAGAAAGCCCAGGTAAACAAAGCATTTTTGCCATAATTAGCCTTCCTTGGAAAAAGCCTTTAGAAATTGACCACTTGCTGCTCTTGCTTGTCTCTTTGAGCCGGAGGGGTTTCTGAGGTGCCGGTGCCTTTTGGAAACGATTGATTATGGGATCATCGGCCCTGTGAATCCTGATCCCCGGCTTTAAGGGGTCAGCTCCTCACATGGGAGAATATCGCTAGCTGCATTATCGATCAGATTGTTGGTGGGAGAAAGCTCCTGCTCTGTTTGGTGCCACAAGAAAAGTTCTTCATTGGCCCTTTTCTTTGAGACAAATGAAAGAATTCTGAGTAAAAAGCCAGTTTTTGTCATGATTCCAAAGCCGAAGTTATTTGCTTTCTGGTCCAGGTACGGACGAAGATGCCATCCTCATGCTCCTGGCGGCACGCAGCAACGATCAACGCCAGCAAATTAAGGCAGCGTTCAAAAAGGCCTGCGGAAAGGTAAGGCGAGCCGCCGGGACTGGAACACAGAGCTGATGACGAGCAGCCGTCACACTGATGGATGGTTTCTGGTCATATCTGCACCTGCGTCCTCCTCACTTGCCAACATGAGCCTGACAGACACCTGGTACCAGAGCACTTATGACACAGAGATCAGTAAAGTTCATCAGTTTCTCTTCCAGTTCCTCATCATTTTCTGTTTCTTAAAGGCTGATGATGATTCTTCTCTTCCTCTAAATGATCCAGTAGTATGGCTTTCATTGCCTCCCACTTTCCAACCCTGCGGACACTCAGTCCAAAGACTATTAGTTCCTACTGAGAGATTAAATCCACATTTATATATATATATATTTCAGGGGCTTTGACACCTTGTTTGGTCGAGACCTTCCGAGTTTTTATTCTAGTCTGAACCAAAATAGCAGGTGTGAAAGGTGAGACAGAATTAAACAATTAAGGAAGAAACAGGATTGTTTGCAGTCTTCACCCCCAATGATGTAGTGTTTGAACAACAGGGACGTTTATTTGCATTCGAACTATTGTGGAGAACTGCGCCTGATGTTTGTACCATGATGGAAATGATAAGGTTCATTCATCTTCTCCATTCAAACGGAAAAACTACCACCTGCTGAAATGACCACACGCCGACGCCCCTCTACAAACCAATCAATGTCAAGTTGACATTGGACGACAGGACGTGTGTATGTCACACAGAATTCTCCCTGAGTTACAATGTGAAACCAGAACTAACCAGATGAAATGTAAACAAGACCTGAATCTTTGTTCAGACTCTCAGGTATGGAAAAGACAGCTGGGCCTTGTATTGTTTGGCAAACATTTTTCAAAAAAGGAGTAAATTATGTATAAAACCCCAAAGAAAAAAAATCACAGTGTAGCTTTGACTTCTGTTTCTAAGAGAAACTTTTCCTCTTTATCTTGCGGGTTTCATTTAAATCAATGTTTCAGGCCCAGAGATATAAAATGATACAATATTTTCAAATTAAAGGTTAAAGAAAAGAACAAAAAATCTTTTTCTTCTTCTCTTTCTCATTAATCAACTCACAGCCGCTCTGATTCATCATGTGACCCTTCGGAGGGGCCGAATGGGAATCACTGGACTAAACTCACTTTATAAAGTAACTAAAACTAGCTCAAACCTCGAGTAGCTATAAAGAAGACTTAATCACTGACACATCAATATTTAAATATCTAATAATGTCCTATATAATAATACATCACCCACAGGCTCCATTTGCTTCAGAACGAACAGAAGAATTTTATGATAAAAACTTTGGATCGAAAGCAGCAACCTAATTTGCTATTTGTGACGTTTATTGAAAAGCATTCTGGCAAATGTAATCTGCAGCTGAAGTACAGACAGACGCTGCAGCTTGTGAGATAAAAAGCACATCAGAAAGTCTAATACTATTCAGTGGAATATCTCTGAATATCACAACGTTTTATCAGAAAAAACCAGAGCCGCAGAATGAGCCCATTCGCTTTTATCACTTCTGCAGTGCGGTTTTTATTATGTGTCATAAAATGTAATGAGTGCAAGAGAAACGACTCATTTGCAGTAACAGCTGAAACCAGAGCTGGAGCCAGAAAGTTAGACATCCATCGGTGTGACCGTGTGTCTCAGAAATGCATCCCCTTGTTTCTCATTGTCTATAACTTCATCTATTCAGACGAGCGTGTTATGGGGATTTGATTTGACTGTCTTTTTATCAGATGTTAAAAAATGAAAGGGAGGAGATGATTCAGTGTTTTATGTGGGAATAAGATGGTTTTCGGCTAAAGAGACGATTGTTGGACTTGAGGAGCTGTGGATGTTTAGTACACAAACACAAACACACACTCTCACACACACACACTCTCTCCCTGAAATAACAAAGAAATGCGCCATCACTCAGTCTTTTCATCGATGCATTTCCTGTGGCACTCACAGCTTCGCCAAACTACGTGATCCATTACACGCAAAAATCAATTCAGACGATGCTGCCTGTGCTGTTTGATTACTTGTTAGTTTATGGAAATATTTCATTGCCTCTGCAGGTTATCAGCTCGCAGGATTATCCTCAACATGTCAGCAGCACAGTGGAATGACGTATGACAGGAAGCTGAAAGTTCTTCTGTCTTTAAAATGTCTTTAAAATAAATAACTAGGCTACACAAATACATAAAGTACAACTTTGCCTTCAGCCGTCGACCATTTTTCCTGTCGATATGCTCATGTGATGGTGTTAATTACATTTCTCATGAAATTAAAGGCCTCAGGTCCGAACTGACTCAACAACACAACAGTCTTCATGGTTTCTTAGGTGTTGCAGCGTGTAAATGATGCAAAGTTTAACTCAATACAAACACAATCAGTATTTGTTTCTGTTCCTCTTTGTCATTTGTCCCCGTTTGACTGCAGGACCTGGTCAGTGACCTGAAATCGGAGCTCGGGGGTCTGTTCGAGAGTCTCATCGTGGCCCTGATGACCCCGCCCATCTCATATGATGCCTCTGAACTGCACAAGGCCATCAAGGTAACAGATGGAAGGGTCCTCAGACGGCAGGTGTCGTTTTGCAAATGAGTCGCAACCCTCAGACGATACGGTTTAGTCTCTCTTCTTGCACAGATGTTGGAGTTGAGCGATGGACCCCATCTGGTAGTCGACCATTTCAACTTGTCATGGCTGGAAAAACACACATGAAGGCGTCCATCTGTTTAAGCCTTGACGATAAACCTGCATCTACAATACTAACATCCACATTATAAATGGGACAGAGCCATTAGTGATGCTATTCGTTCAACAAATATATAATGTCTGCCATTTCATTTTGATAAGACATTTAAAACATTTCGTTAAAACGATTTGAAAATGAGATCTAAGAAGAAACCGTTGCCTTTGCTCTACTTTATCTCTTTGGGCTTTCTTCTTTTTTTCGTTTGTTCCATGACCTTTTTCGCTAACACGGAGGAGGCGGGGTTTATGACCTACACTGCAGCCAGCCACCAGGGGGCGATCAAGATGATTTATCTTTGTTTTTTGGGATGCTGTCCTGTCGCCCATCTTTATATACGGACTATCGTTCTCTCATAAACATGGTGTAATCAGTCATTCAGCCATTCAGTCATTCAGATAATGGATGGATAAACCTGTGATGAACCCACCTTACACTGCCTGTCCAGCACTAAATGACAGACAAAGTGCAGAGCTTTAAGTAAAGTGGTAATTCAATTTTCTCAATCAAGGCTCCACATTAAATCCAATGTTACAAATACCTGCTGGATGTCTGAATAAGAAGTCCTTTGCAAACACAACAACTCTAACTCGCTAATATCTTAGCGTATAACAGCCACAGCTTATTGTTGGATTTTGGCAGATCGCAAATGACAAAGAAAATTGAGTTGAAACAGAGAACAAAGGCAAGGACACAAGACAATGAAGTCAATGCACAAAAGATTAATTTCATTATAATTAAACATCCCAGTGACAGGATCTGCTCCTGAAAGAGACTTGGAATGACATAAGACTTTATGAAACTCTTTAGACTGTTATTCAAGATAGATGCAAAAACTGAAGCCAAATGAGGTTGATCACCCCCTGGTGGTTGATGGCAGTATAGGTTTTAAACTTGTGTTTTTGGTTGTTTGCATTATGTCACATTAGTTTAAAACAATTTAAAGAAACTTAACTCTCACCTATTGAACAAAATAAATCTACAGTAGAAGCGTTGTGGTGTTTAGATTTGAAACTTCATGCTCATGTGCTCCAGACGCTCAGCAGAGCTCATGTGCTCCATGATGAAAACCATCTGTCATGTGGTGTCATTATCTTCAAGTGGCCACTCTTACCTGTCTCTGTATCTGCTTCACTTCTCTATGAGGTCAGGGGTTAAGGATATTTCTCATTAGAGCCTCTCTGGAGACATGACACCTCCTTAATGTCTTTGGACAGTTGGGACAAATGGGAACATGTTAAATTATTGTTCAGTTCTCGGTAAAAGCTTGGAAGTAGCGTTGGGTATAATATTTATCTTCCTATCCATCTTGTGTACGGCTCTTAGATGTCACACAGTCTCATAAATTTGGAGGAAAACTGCATCGTCTTAAACGTTAAACCAGAACCTTTTTTGTTCTCATTAATCTTTAAACACATTCACCTTTGTGATACCGGTGCAAATACAAACATTCTATCAACGTGAAGCCAAAGCATTTAGGACTCACACTATTTTTACCTCCATGTTGTTTCATATATCGACTTCATTGTGTTTGGCTCCCAGGGCGCCGGGACTAACGACGACGTGCTGATCGAGATCCTGGCCTCCAGGACCGGCGCCCAGATGAAAGAAATCATCAAAGTGTATAAGAAAGGTGATTTCCACACAGGGAAAGACAGAAGCCTTTGTTTACTGGGACTGTTGTGTTGAAGTGTTTTGTGTTGCCCTCCAGAAAGAGACATCGCAGTGTTTTCAAACCTCACACACGTCTTTTGTCTGAGCCTTTGTGAACATCTTACTTTTACAAACAGTTTTCTGATTCGAGACTCCTTTGTTCAATTTCAAACCTGGACATTCAGAGAAATTATCGCTTTCCCTCACAATTACTGACGGAAAGTTTCAGATACAATTTGAACATGATGTATACATTGTGACTGATTTACCAAACAATGGAACAATTTTATTGTCATGCAACATTTTCAAAAATCATATTTTCTCCAATATTTCCAAAACAAACTAAACACACAAAATCTTAAGTCCAAGGACCCCTATTGGCTCCAGGGCCTTTGGCAGGTGCCCACTTTTGCACAAAGAAACTACATTGAATAATAATTCAGAATTAAAACAGTGGCTGGTGTAATACATAGATTTCTAATAGCTACAGTATTTCCCCACAACCCACCTATTTCCAGAATACACAGAATACACTATGGTGCTGCACCCTCTGGTTTCTGACTGTTTTATCTTCTGGAGTTCAGTCTGAGAAATGAAAACGCTGCACTTCTCTTAACTCCCTTTCACACTTACAGTTAGTTAGTGTCACTACTGCAATGTCTCTAAAATACCGTCTTTTAAACCACACTGGAAAATGATCCGTGACAACAGAGGCCCAAAGGCAGAGGGGTCAGTTTGTTTGATCTGCAGAGAGACGGCCTCTCAGCCGACTAATCAGATCTCCACTGTCATAAATCCTCCTGCAAAACAGACGACCCCCCCCCCACCGGTGTCGAGTGCAGCCATTAGTGCGTGTTGTGACCAGGTAACGTAAGTAATCTTCTGCCGCTCTTCTCTTCTCCCCCAGAGTTTGGTGGCAAACTGGAGAAGGACGTCTGCGGAGACACCTCGGGGCACTATCAGAGACTGCTGGTGATCCTGCTCCAGGTACAGAGGGGGGGAGGACCAATGTTTCCTCTCCTGATAATGAGAACCTCTGGTGATGCCATTACAAAGTCATGAGGTGTAGGTGTGTGCCAGGGGACCGGGAGGAGGGACGGGGCTGACATGACAACACGCTTCAATTTGCTTCTATAATGTGTTTGTGGTTTACAGACAGAAACCTAATCTTCGTGGTTCAGGGACACTCTGTGGTTAATTTAATCTGCAGGGGGTTAAGAGAGAAGCTCGAGCTCACAGTGTTTCCTGCTTTGTCTTTCTGTTTGTCCACCTGTCTGTCCGTGGTCCCCCCCGTCTGTCTGCTCGATGGTGTGTCCGGCTGTTCAGGGGAGCAGGCAGGAGGACGTAGATGAGAGCAAAATCGAGACAGACGCCAAGGTGAGAAGCCAGAACATGAGAAATGGACAAATATTTGCTTCACACAGCTTGTGTCTATGTCAGACATTTTATTTTATAAGGGATTTCATCAGCAATCCCACGTCTCAAAGATGATTTTACAGCCAATGAGAAACCATTTAAAATCGCCAAAAACGCTGTGACAAGGTTATGGAAAGATTGTGGTAATGTCTAATAAAATGTGATCTTTTACGCTAGTGGATTGCTCCCAGTCATAGTCTGGCACCTAACCTTTGCAAAATCATAAAATTGCTTATTAAAACTTGAATGACACTGATTAAAATGCATAACTCTGCCAAGGCCCAACAGTCCCATTCAAATCAATCAAGTTGCACCAAATTGAACAAATATCTGTCCCTGAATCAAACCCGAATATTTTCATCAATATCAGTAAAATTATCAAAACGCCAATTGGTACAAAGAAAATTAACCAAATGCCCCTTTGTCTATGTCCTTGTCCCATTCTTCCACCAAGTTTCATGGAAATCAGTACAAAAATATTCAAGTAATCGCTGCTGAAAAGCGAACAAATTAGAGAGGAGAGTTGCAGAAACAGACATAGAGATTAGTTTTTTAATTTTCGTCTCAATCCAATCAATTTTTCCTGGGAAATTGGTGAAAATGACAAAGAAAAGAGAAGTTCCTGGATCCGCATTCTGATCCAGATCCACACAAACAATTTTATGGCTTCTTCCCTGACGAATATCGCATCCATCAGCCAAGTTTCAAGCTAATCCGTCCTGTAGTTTTTGCGTAATCCTGCTTGTATCAAACCAACCAACAATCAAAAACAAATCCTCCTCTGCAGTGGTTTAACAGTGAAAATCCAAGATAAATCCTTTTCCTCAGGTAGAAAACAGATCTACTATAAAACACATTCATCTTAATTTCACCAGCTTCTTTCAAATGTCATCATGTTGAGGATTTGATCAGGATTCTCCGAAGTGCAGCGAAGCTAAAGGCCACCAAAGCTTTGACCGAATCTTCTCAGGGGATCAGTCGATGGAATAAATTCATTAACCTTCGGGGGTTGGAACATTTCTCATTACTGGTATTGTGCTGTGAATTGGGATCTGTCTGGATCCACAGCCCACGCTCATGATACCAGTCGACTCATGACAACACTGAAGTGCTGGTAAACTGCTCTGAATCCAGAAATGATCTGAACCCGACAGAGACAATCTGAGGAAAAAGAAAAAACATGTTTTCTTGTTGTTTTGACAGAGAACAAGGTCGAACATCAGCTCTGTCATGTCAACACAAGGTTGCTGTGTGTGTGTGTGTGAGTCATTGTGTAAGTGTGTGTCTGCCGTTCCAGGACTTGTACGCTGCTGGTGAAGGCAAGTTTGGCACCGATGAGGACAAATTCATCACAATTCTTGGCAACAGGAGCCCAGAGCATCTCAGGAAAGGTCAGTTTGTTTTAGATCCATTCGAATTGTTGTGGATGTTGGAACTCACCTGCTGGAGAGAGAGAGAGAGAGAGAGAGAGAGAGAGAGAGAGAGAGAGAGAGAGAGAGAGAGAGAGAGAGAGAGACTGATAGATACAGATAGATAGATAGATAGATAGATAGACAGATAGATAGATAGATAGATAGATAGATAGACTGATAGATAGATAGATAGATAGATAGATAGATAGATAGATAGATAGATAGATAGATAGATAGATAGACAGATAGATAGATAGATAGACTGATAGATAGATAGATAGATAGATAGATAGATAGATAGATAGATAGATAGATAGATAGATAGACAGATAGATAGATAGATAGATAGATAGATAGATAGATAGATAGATAGATAGATAGATAGATAGATAGATAGATAGATAGATTGATTGATAGATGTCTGTTTTGTCCTCTCCAGTATTCGACGTCTACAAGAAGCTGTGCGGCTCCGACATCGAGGAGAGCATTAAAGGAGAGACCACTGGGAATCTAGAGAACTTGCTGCTGGCTGTCGGTGAGACCCACAGTTTGTGAGCTTGATCATAAACAGGAGACAAAGACAAGTGACAACATTTCTCTTTTTGATGATGAAATGAAACACAGCAGTTTGACAGGGAAGTCAATTAACTTGACAAACAATCAGGTATTCTTTTTTAATTTCCTCTACAGTGAAATGTGTCAGGAGCGTCCCGGAGTATTTTGCTGAAGTCCTGTATAAATCTATGAGGGTGAGTGTCCCCTGCATGTCCCTTCTTTGTATTTCATATCTTAACATGTGTCTTTGTTGTTAGGAGGTTTACATTTTAGAAAGAGAGAGCAGGTAACTACAGAGAAAAAACTAAACATGCTCCTGCAAAGAGAGATCCTTCATGGTTTTAGTCGATTTTAGTCACATAATTTCTTTTAAAAACAAATTTCTGATATGGATATATAGTGAAGGAATCTTCTTTTCAGCGCGCCGGAACTGACGACAACGCCCTGATGCGGATCATGGTGTCGAGGAGCGAGGTGGACATGTTGGACATCAGAGCCAGTTTCAAGAAGCTGCACGGAGCGTCTCTGTACTCCACCATCCAGGTTCTGCTCACACACACACACACGTACTCAATATAGTCTTCAGAAGAAGAAGGAAAAACTGATTTGCAGTAAGATGTAATTGACTCCACATGTTTCCTCCTGCTGCGAAACACACTCATCCGTGCCTCTGCAGGCCATCAGATCAATGCACGGTGTTTATGCAGCGTCTGCACCATTCACGTCGGAGCAGTGATGGAGCGCAGCTCAGTGATTTACTTTAAATGCCTTGTTCAGCGTGATGAGACCATAGACTGTATATGGATGAGACTTCCACCGCTTCTCACACAGGCTGAAGAGAATTAATCTTTTCTCCTGGGACCAGATGTTCCTGCGGAGACGACTTATTGCCTCCAATGGAAAATCCCAAATGACAGATATTGAATTGCTTTATAAGACATTATGAAATAACCTATAAATACATGCAGCAAAATGTACGAATGAACCAACATGTATTCCTTTAGATTGTAAGTAGTTTGCAGTAGTTTTGAGTGTTTACCTCCACCAACAGTCTTATGGAACTACATGTAAATCTGTCACATCAGCACCAAATCTTAATGCATCTAAATATGCAAGGTTTATTTTTCATATAGATCCATAAATGATTCCTTGTGAAGCCAATGAAAATGTCAAAGAAAGAGAAAATAATTTTTCTACGCCAACATTTTGTGGGCTCTTTTTTGTCCCGTGTAATTTTATATAATCTTGTTTACGACCATTCAAACAAACAATTGGACAGGGGAATAAACAAATCCTTGGTGGAGGTAAAATTTTATTAAGTTACTTATTAAACTTACTTTTATCGCTTTGTATTCCCTGATTTTACCTAATTCTAATTTTTGTTATTATCATGGGTGGTGCTTTAAATTTTTTTTTATGACTGTGTTTTTATTTGAAAAGAAATAGTTAAAAAAAAAGAACTAATGAATCTTATGAAACTAATAAAGTTCTCTATTCTATGTGTTGTTGTTCTGCAGGAGGACACGAGTGGAGACTACCAGAGGGCTTTGCTCTACCTCTGTGGGGGGAATGATTAATGTGTTGTGATGGAGCTGAGCCGCTCTGAATGATGAGCTGCTGCCAGACACAGCAACACGTGAGACCAGGAGTTCTGATCCACGGCTTCTTTCTGACTTCAGCTCGCTATTGATTGAATTACTGTGAATTACTCGCCTGCATTTTTCGACTTATAACAGTATCTACTGCAGGAACAGCAGTTGGAGAACATTGACTTAAAAGTTATTTAGTTTTTGTGTTATTTGCGTGACATTATCTGAACTAATAGATGTGTAGGTTTGATTTTAGTATAGAGAATAACACGTGTTCTGTTTGAAATGAATTGATTCGTTTGAAATAAATGTTTCTGCGTCACTCACTTGTCCTGTTACACACAGCTGTTTACCTTATTCCTACACGGTGCTCTCAGCATGTGTTAAATGCAACTTACAAAAATACAATCCTGCTGCTGAATTATTAAAACCTACATACGCTGCTGCTGCTCTCATTAATTACAAATGACCTCCTGATCCTGACTAAATTGCAGTGCGGCTGTCAGGGATCAATAAGTAATGGGACGCTGTGAGACATTGGTCATATGAAGACATCTACTGCCTCCACGTCTCCCTGCATGAAGAGGCCTGGTGTCAAACACGTTGGCTGCTCAGATCCATGGGAAACGACTCGACTCGGCTGGAGTTGTACCACAGGATGGCAGCAGAGTTCAGAACGAGCACACTGTTGCTCCTCGTTGTTTTTCAGTGTAAGAGCTGAGAAGATGCTCTATGAAATGAGGCGTTCAGCTTGTAACTGTGAAGAAAAACTTCACATTTACTGTAGTGATATTCAATATCTGCTTGCTCCAGTACAGAATGATAAATACAGGGCTCTGTTTGTATGGATTCTCTGTTTCATCAGAGGGAAAACGCACAATGTGCACTTGTCTCTTTAACTCTGCAGAAGATTCAGATTCAGATTAGAATTGAAATTTGTACATAAAACATATAAACAGCTTTTATAGTCTGATATATTGTTGATTCATCTAACAATATATAAAATGTGAATTTAAACAATTAGTCATTAAATGTGTTGTTTAACTGAAAACTAATCAATAAACTTTGAGTCACTAAATATTTCATAGATTCAATTTCTTAGTCTTAAAACTATATTTACCTTCATTTTAAGTTTTTGTAAATATGGGCATGTAAATTAAGAAATGATTAATGGAAACTTTAAATTAGAACTTGAATTATAAATAAAGTCGACCTCACAACAGGAATTTGCAATAACATGAGCCCCTCAATGTTTCTCTGTGGTTAAAGATGTAGAAATTGTTTTATTACTCCCCTCAAGGCCGGACGAGCTTTGAGGAGTTAGAACAGTACAAACTTGTTTACCTTCTACTCTCTCACTGTTTTCTACATGGAAATATAAAGATCAGATTCCTACATTCATCCTAATGATCCCTGAGACAAACTGCAATGATTTATATATATATCATATATGTTTAATACACTGTCTGCCAGACGTTCTTTTCAGAAACCACATGAGGATTCAGAGAGTTTTCCTGTGTTGGCATGTTGTTCCTCCGTCTGCAGACATGAACTCACCTCAGAGCGACAAATTAGACAATTATCTCACCTTTACTCTGTAGTTACAGTCATTTGTGTAAATTGCATTTCACTGCACAAGGTTTTTATTATTACACTTAATGTACAGAAGAACTGGGGACTGTCTGAACAGGCAGATCTGTGTTGAGCAGTAAAAGACATCGAGCAAAGAGAAGAAGAAATGGAAATGTCGTTAACGTACCAGAAAAGAGAAACAAGTAAAATATGTCTTCAACCAAAACTACAGGAAAAAGAAATACGTTAAATATTAAAAACCAAAACCTCAATATCAGAGGAAATTGGTTTTTGATTTTTACATTTTTAATCATTAAGCATTGAGTGATGTTGGCTGTAGAAGTTGCTGAGGTTTGAACCAGTGTCGGTAAAAAAGTTTGTGTTTAATTAAACCAACTGAAATCACAGAACCGTAAAATTAAGCCACCGAAAAATCAACATGGTGCAGTTTGATCAAAATGTATAATGATTTGATCCATTAAGAAATGGAAAAACAAATGTTTTGAGATAAACACTGAAGGATATTGTGCTGGTACCCTGTAGATAAAGATTGACAAAGTGACAGCTCCTCAAAAGTAAAGCCAAAACATTTTGATCGCCCCCTGGTGGCTGGCTATAGTATGGATCTTACATGTTAGTAGAGGGAACATGTCAAATGTTCCAGATTTGAATCTCGACTTGGTGGTTTTCCATTTGGAGTTTGCATGTTTTGACTCCCTCAATCCAAAGAAATTAAGAGTTCAATTCCTTTTTAAATGGTTAATGGCTAAATTAGTTTATGGATATTTGTCTCTGTACGTCATGCGACCTTTCCAGTGAGTCTAACTCCAACCCTGAACCCAACCCTTATCGCAACCCTTATCTCAACCCTTACCTCAACCCTTATCTCAACCCTTATCTCAACCCTTACCTCAACCCTGAATCTAACCATATAGCCGTAACCAGAACCCCGAACCTAGCCTCAAACCAACCGGCTAGCCCCCCGAAACCCTCGAAGAAGTAGCAGTGAGATAATGGATGGATGGATTGATGGATGGATGGATGGATGGATGGGGAGGAAGTGGAGATACGATACTCACACTGTAAGACTGTGCTGTACAGTGCATCATTTAAGAAGTCAACACTACCACCAAACAAACAATAAACACAGTGTGATCTTTGATATCCAATTATGTATTCCTGCTTTTTGCAACTTGCTGGTGCAAATTCTAAGATCTCATCTGTGCTAACGCACAAAAATCTCCATCTGCGGGTTGGTCGGCTGCTTGTTGATAATCATGACTGTGCACTTCATGTGGCCGGTGGCGGTGAGCTCAGCACGTCATAAATCACTCGCTGCGCAGGATGTGCTCATTTCCTCCACAGGAAGACGCTGTGAACAAGCCTCCAGTGTCACATTTCCTCCTCAAACAACACAAGATGGAGAAAGTATATTTTTCCTGCTCTGTGTTTCTGTCTCAGCTCTGATTTAATCCTTTTCCTTTATCTCTATTTTTGAAGGAGTGACTTTTACGATGTTCTTCAGTTGTAGCGCTGCACTCAGAGACCTGCAAGTTTTCTTTTTGCTCGGTTATCAATTCTCATTTCACGCTAACAATGCGATATGTGTGTTGTTTCCTTGAGCGTTTCAAATCTGATGCAGCTTGACTGATTTTAAGGCTGTTGGGCCCTGGTGTTTTATTTTAGATGCTTTTGTCCTCCTGGGTTTGTCACACATCAGAGATTTAATGCAGAGTTTTTGTCTCAGCACAGACCTGCAGTTAAGATTCGCTTTTCATCTAATCTGATAAAAATTCATCAGTGCACATAGAAAGTGTGAATCAGACTTTGGAAGCAGACTGTTCTCTCTGGGCAGATGTTACAGGAGCAGCGCTGCACGCACCAACAGACCTGAGAACAGTGTCTATCACCAGGCTGTCAGGTTTCTGAACTTCATGTCCATCAATCCTCTGCATATCTCTTTACCTGTCTGTTTCTTTTCCTCACTCACCATTGGAGAATGTGCAAGAAGCATAAATACATATTCCTGTGGAGCTGATATATATAGTTTTTTGTATCGTATTTGACTTTTGCTGTTATTCTAATTGAATCATTGCACTAATTGCAGTCCTGTTCCTTTAGTCAGACACCTTTCATTGTTCTGTTGACCCTGTGTTAACTTGTACATGACAAATAAAACTTGACAGTTGAATCTCTCAGTCTCACGTTGGTGGT
Source organism: Hippoglossus stenolepis (assembly GCF_022539355.2). Lineage (NCBI taxonomy): Eukaryota > Metazoa > Chordata > Actinopteri > Pleuronectiformes > Pleuronectidae > Hippoglossus > Hippoglossus stenolepis. Next base: position 23,954,617 of record NC_061489.1, on the reverse strand, counting down.
TCTCAGCTCTTAGTGAACGAGTAACAGCTGACTGTGTTTTCTGACCTCGCTGTCACAACAGGAGTAAATACACACTGGTATTTTCCGAAGAATTCATTTTAACTCTTTTACCAAAATGCAACATGTCAAGAAGATGCTGAGTGGTGGAGAATGGAGATGTGGAACCAGCAGCTCAGACTACAAACTAAATTCTTCTGTTTGTGCGTCTTCGTGGAATCGCTCATCTTCATAACCTTCAGTTGTTGCACCGGCTGATGATTTAGTGGATTTTTAACTGAGCTGCAAACAGAACAAACCAGACACAGTTTGCTTGTTGCTTTTATCTAAAATGTGCGCCGGTGTCACAGTGCATGGGCGACCCCTGTTGTCCACTGAGTGAGACTGTACGCTAACAGCAGCTCATTTGATGCCTGAGGGAGCAGAACATGGCAGGAGCTCAGTGAAATGTACCTGAGTTCAAACAGACGGGTCAGGCACATGATTATACATCAGAATACAAAACTGCAATTTTAAAACATTTCTAATAATGATGTTTTTATTCTCTTTAATATGTGTTTTCATGGTTTTCTTACATTTGAAAAGACAGATGGTCTCAGGGTTATTTAGCCTTGTTATTATCTTTACAATGTATTTAAATTAGGAGTGAACAGGTGTTCTCATGGTATTTTCAGGCTTTTACAGGGACTGCGTGCACACTTTCTCTGGAAATAGTCCCTTGCATCGCATTTTACAGGCAGAATCAAAGTCTCGTGTTTTTTCGGCAGCTGGCGTTGTAAACTTTCCCTTGAAGGAATTCTCCTCCCTGCCTCCACTGGCTCGCTGCGTTCCTGCTGCTATTTGGTGCGACAGCCCTCTAATTTACGTTTAGTTGCAGCCACATTGCTTCATTCTGTGTTATCTACCAACGAGGGCTTTTCCTACATGGCCCACAATGCAACCTGCTGCGCAGTCTGAGCGTGATGGATTTCAGCTGTGGGTGATGCATTAGTTTACAGCGGGAGACCAAGCTCGAATCATCAAGGAGAGGGAAGTCGTTCCCTCGAGGCCGATGGGAGCAGATCTGTTTGCTGCGTGATTATTTGTTTAGTTTAGTTTTGCACACAACTTCCAAGAGAACGAGACAAAGATATCATCTAAAAAACAACAAGGAGTTTGTGTTAAAGTGCCTCGGGAAAGATATGTATCTCTCTAATGTTGCAGCCGACGTTTTAGCTTTGTGGGAAAAATCCTTTATCAAGAATACAAAAGCTATTTCATGCACAGAGCAAGTGCTACAGGACAAGACAGTTCAAATGTTGTTGTTTCTTGCCCCAATTCCTTCTAAACTTTAGGATTCTGAATGAACAGATCTTAATTTAACAGGTTGCCAGGTGATCTGACGGTGGTAAAGTTTTGTGACAAAGGAACTTCTGCATGAAAATGCTTAACTATGAGAACATAGAAGTTACACGGCAGTGTTTTCCTTCAATGCTGCATTTAACTTCTTTAAAAATGGTTAACATTTTTCATTTCAATGCCGCATCGACTTGGCAAAACCCGTTGAAGTGTGGAAAGCTCCACCGATCGAGGTTTAAATGCCAAACACGACGCCGTGATCCCCGCTGACTCTGATTTTGCAAGTTGAACATGTGAGGTTTTTACTCTTTCACACTGAGAACACAGAGTCAGATGCTTCGTGCCAAAGTATGCAGGGTAATGCTTTTCAAAAATCACACTCCCTCTGGTTAAATTACTGTGTCAATACCCAACATGCCCAGTGTCTAATCTCCCAGCAAATACCTCCAGCGGGAGTGAGCACACACATCAGAGAACAGAACAGAAAACGGGGGATTTACAGTAAACTCGATTGTTTTAAAAGAACATGGACAAAGTGCTCTTGTTTGAATGGAGCAAGAAATCTCATTCTGTATGAAGATGATGGAAAAACAGATGATTTTGAATGAAATTACATTAATGAACATTGATAGAAAGCGTATGTGTGGGCCTGTGATTTAGTTCTCTGTGTTTGAAAGAGAAAATTGGTTTTATTCTCAGGTGTCAGGTTTTTGTGTAGGATTTTCTTAAAACACAAGTTATTCTCATACAAAGCGACAAACTATAAAGCAACAAATGAAGTAGTTAGAAATACAAAAGTATTTATTGAGTGTTAACATTGGGAAGATCTATCTCAAAGGCATGTGCACATAAATGCAAACTTTTTCGTGACTAGTTTAACTTTTGTTAAGTGTTTGAGTTAGATAATAAGATGTGACATCATAAAAAGCTGATTTTCTTTCTAATTCTTCACTTTTCTCTGTCTCAGCAATCATCATCCTGCACCATAGTAAAAAAGAACGTGCACAGACTCGACCAGGAGTCATTACAGTGCTCCTCCGCCAGCCGCTTGTTTCCAGGCTGACAGGATTTGACAGCTCTGGCCGCAGGTGGAGGGGGAGGAGGAGGAGGCAGGACAGTTTCCCTCTGAACATCTCGGAGTCTGAAATGAGCGTCTCTGGCAGCTTGTCTGCACATACCTGCCCTGACCGGCACGCTGCTGTCCTGGCACAGGTTCCTCTGCTTCTTCAGTGCCCTCGCTATCTGCTTCCAGTAGAGTTTGGGGTTGGAGGTGTACCGCTGACAGAGGGAAGGTTGGGAGACGTATTCACAGCTGAAGCTTCTGTCCCCCTTCCTGCACGTGACCCCGAGGACGAAGACGTCCTCACCTGTGGCCGCCCAGGTGCACTCAGACTTGTCCTTGGTGACCAGTTTCCCCTTGATGGGCTGCGCGGAGACAGATTTGGGTTGGCGGCCGACCTTCACCCCTGACCTGTCCTTGTTCTGTCCTTTGTCCACCCCGCGTCCCCCTCGTCCCCTTCGACCCTTCTGACAGCTGCCCAACATCAGCTGATGGGAAATACAAGCCAGCACCAGCAGGATGGTGAGATTGGTGAGGAAAGCCATGGAACCTGTGGAAAAGACCCTGCAAGAGGATATATTTCGGATTTAGATATCTGACCTCTAATCCCTTTCATTTCCTTCTTAAAAAGAATCATTATAATCCCCTTGGACCTGTGTGTTCGAGGCCGGGCTTCTCACAGAAACTTTATCCACACACAGTTGGTACTGAATCTGAAGCTAAAAGACACGGCAAGGTTTCTTTTGTAGTTTTTTTAGTTTCAAGGGAATTCTTATGTGACATAAATAGAAGATCGAAGATAAATTAAAAGAATTTATACAATTGTACTTATTCTTAAGTACAATCAGCAAAATATACTCAAACTTTAAATAGTAAAAGTTCTCATTGTACAGAAAAACTCATGTAACTACTACATTGTAAATACCATAATGCATTATTAAGTATTATTGGATACAGTTACTTAATGTTATAACCTATCTATGTGTATATTTTCTGTTAATGACACACGACTGGTTAGTTTAGAAGAAGTACAGCATGTTCTCCGCATGGAAAATCTTAATATGAGTATAAGTAATTAGTTACAAACGCTTTGTGCAATAGAAAAGTACAATATTTCTCTATGAAATGTAATAAAGTAAAAGTGTAAAGGACATTTAAACTTACTGGAGGATCATTAGGGTCGTATATTACAAAGTGCCCCTCAATGAATCAGAGTTATGGCAAATCTATGGATTATAAACGATGTAAAACAAATCAAGCAGTCACACACACACTACAAACCTTTATACTCTATAATCAGAGTATTTCTAACAGACAGGAGATAAATCAGAGTTGACCTACCTGAACTTTACTTTTCAGAGAAAACTTCAGCTCCTGACACCTGAGAGACGAGTCCTCTTTACCTGCAGCTACAGTCTGCTGCTGCTGCAGGATCAGCCCACCCCTTCACACACACACACACACACACACACACACACACACACACACACACACACTTGAGTTGGTGAGTTGAGTACAAGCTTGTAATGCAGTTTTTAAACATATTTAACTGTAATCTGGATAACAAACAGAACAGTAAATACTTTATTCATGCACTTTCACCTCCTGCTCAAACTTAACTTACACTAAGGAAAAGTCGACTACATGCATCGTCCATATTTGTCCAAAAGTTGTGAGCACTTACCAGATATATGATGAAATATCAGGACCCAGACTAATCTGTGGCGGCAGATTGTGCCGCTCGCTGCAAGAAGTCCCAACAGCTTTATGATAACATTGAAGGCATCTGGGCGTTTAAAGACGTTTCACTGGACCATCTGCTGCTACAGTGAGTCAAATACAAAATGACTTGAAATATCTTGAAACATGCCGGATGTCCCTGCAGGAGAAAATCACCAGGACTGAATTTTTACAGTTCCTGAAACTTGAGCAACAGGGACACCTACAGGTTCACTGTAGGAACGATCCATAAATGGAAACTGATAAACACAGATATTGAGAATATTGTATTTATTCCATCATAAAAGTTCACATTTATTACATTTGTCAAAGACATCAGTCCACAAATCTTTGCTGTTTTGAAAATAGTGAAATATTCAAAGTAATACAAAGTGATGCAAGTATAGATTATATACAAGTAAACAGACAAAGATAAATAAGTTTGGCTTCGATGTTTAGGTTCGTCTGTATATTCATGAAACTCAACTCTCACAAGTGAAGTGAAGTACTTGCACAGTTTCATGCAAAATGTTTGTTCTTACAAAAAGAAGTCAGGTAGTGATGTTCTTACAGCTGTGACCATGAAAAGGTTGAAATCTGTCTTTCAGTGGATGATGATGATGATGATGATGATGATGATGATGATGATGATGATGATGATGATACATGCAAGTTTCAGCGAGGAAGGTTTGTTTGAGAGTCACTGCAGTAACGTCCCTTCTCCTGAGGGAAGTTCTCCGGTTCCTCAGCGGCAGTTTGCCTCAGAGGGTCGATTAGAAGACCTCCTCATCAGAACTGTAAATCTGTGAATACAACAAATACATTTAATTTAGCCATTCTTGATTCCAACCGCCTCAATCCACCACAGAATTATTGGATTAGCAGTAAAACGTAATAAAATGCTGTGAGTTATAAAAGAGGCTCTGTACCTTTCTTGTTAATTTCAAAACAACCCAATGACGAAGGAGCAGATGCCGTGAAGTGACCTCCAACAGTACCGGCGAGCAATCCTCTTGGCGTTGCTCTCCACAGGAGGTGTCAGCGGAGTGGTTCTCTCCGAGGTCTTTTCTCTCAGTTGGACTGGTGTGGATTTCGAGGAGGGTTTCCTCCCTGACTCCGGCCTGGTCGGTGCAGGTCGAGGTTCAGGTCTTGCAGGCTGGGGTCCCAGTTTTGGCCTTGGAGAATGGTCTTGCCATAAATGGGACGACGAAGCGGACGAAAAGATCATCTGAGAGTCATCAGTCGCCCTCCTGCACATCTGAGGTCTGATCGTCTTTGGTGCCTGGCAGGCATTGTGGAGTTTTCTGAAGCCCCACATCATCTGGATAAAGTAGTGTCGGGGGTTTTTGTTGTAGGTGCGGCAGTTGTAAGGCTTCCCCACGTACTCGCACCAGTAGGAGCCCTCGCTGCTCCGGCACGACAGCCTCAGCCGGGTGTAATCCCCGTGACCGGTGATGGTCATGGTGCAAGAGTCCTTAGCCTTGGTCTTGAATTTGATGGGATCGTCCCAGATGTTCTGCCTCCTGCCGTCGCTCTGGGCCTCGGCCGGCCAGAGGCAGCAGGCGAGCAGCAGCAGCAGCGGAGCGCTGGCCTGGGTCCACATGGTGTCAGATGGATGCTGAGTGCAGGAGGAGGAGAGTGGAACTGCTGCAGCTGAGGATCCCTCCTGCTATTTATTTGCTAAGCGGGTAGAGCGGGAATTCAGGATACAAAAAAAAAAAAGCAGCCAGATTCAAAGAAGCTTGGGTGTTCAGGAGGAGGGGAACAGCAACATCGGTTAGTTCCCTGTGGAGAAAGTCAAACCAGCTGAGACGTTGCCCGTGACGCTCGTGTTTAACTCAGTGTTCTGTAAAGAGGGAAACATTCTGTCAACACAACTTTCTACAGAAGTCAATTATGTCAATTGGTTTTTTTAGCAATCAGGCAAAACATCGGACCTCTTGATAATTACCTTGTGTCTGAGGATATGCTGAAGTAAACCTTGTTATAAAAGGCAGTTCGGAGCCGAGCAGGGAAACCTATCATTTCCCTGCAAACACAAACACCAACGACCACAGACAAACACGGGTAGGAAACACTCACACACTGCAGACCCAGTTCACTGCGGAACCTGGTAATTGTTTGTTATGGCAATTAAGGAGCAACAAGACATGCTTATTTTAGACTGGAGTGAGCGCGGTGGTCGAGTCAGAGAGAGCCAGATAACGAGGGCGGGTCTGTAGTTTCTTTATTTCAGGGCCTCTCTGGAGAAAAAGGTCCCGTTGTGAGTGATGTGAGGCCGAGTCAACGTATCCGGAACAGAAAGGGTGAAAATAAACAGTGAAAATAACGGCAGGATCTTTAAAATTGTTATTTAAGGAGCTTATGTTTTCATGTGGGTTGGTTTGTTTGTTTATAAACAGGATTTACGCACAAACTACGTGGATCCAGGATTTTTCTTTTTTGTTTCTTTAACATGAATAGTTGATTTTTTTGACATTTTTCTGGATCAGAGAATGGATATATTACCCGTGTTTAATCGAGCAGTTTTCAGAATAGTCCAGTGAACTTGGTATATCTGATCTCAATGTGCAATATGCTAATGCTGCACTTTTTATGTCTTATTATTACGGTTGCAAAACACAACATTAGTCACCTATTGTTAAAGAATCTGCATTTAAAATGATCATTTTCTATTTTTAGAGGGTTGAAGATAGAGACACTATTAGTCCGAGTCCGATTTTAGATGAGGGATGAAAGGAAGCTCTCTCTTTCTAGTTCTTTCCTTTGCTAAGCACCAAATTATCCGTGTTTCATGTTTAAAACCTGCTCCCCTCTTCCCCCCTGAGTGTTTCCCTTCCCCTGAGACTGCAGCATGTTCACCGGCAGACTGAGTGTGATGTGAGTATGTTCTTACATAAATACAACTCCATATGTTGTCCACAGCTGTGCAGGCAAAGTCTAACTAATACAACTTTATTTCCCAATGGAGTAATTATGTGCAGCAGCTGGCGACACAGGGTAAGATAAATACTCCAATAATATACAGAACAAATACATTCCCCCCCACCAAGTGCATATTTCTATAGAACTGGAATGTCTGCTGTTGCTGTTATCGTATGGCTCTGCCCATATGAGGGTTGGACTGGACAAACTGGAATGTACAACTTGTGCAAGGACAATTTGTGAAAGACACAGTGTCTGATGTATAAGGAAACACAGTAAAAAAACAAAAAACATTTCCTCTGAATCATTGCTTCTGTTTTTCGACTAGATCCGGTCTCATGTGTAACTTATATGAGCCTATTTGGAAGAAGCCTTGTGGTTTTGCTGGTGGTGATTATCCACATGCAGTTTGGTGCCTGAGTAAAACCTCAGAGCGAAGCCTATGGAACTGGATAATCATCACCCATTGAAAATAGCTGACCAGTAACGCAACCCAGTGGGTTGTGGCCAGAAGTGGCAGACCCACATAAGAATGTGCAGTCCTGCGTTAGAGTCTCAAGATATACTATGAGCAGGATGTCTCATGGTATACGTCATTTGTTTTACATGTATGTGTGTACTTGTACTTTCAGTACCATGGCAGATATGTTAGATTTTCTCTCTTGAGCCCAAAAATACAAAGATTGCTGCACCACAAATAAAACCCTTAAATTATTTTGGAATAAACTAAAAAGCAAACCCACACTTTTCAAAACACTCACGATGACACAACCTATAAAGTACATAAGTATACGTAAACAAAAAGAAATCTAGAAAAAATGACAAGAAACTGAAATCTGAAGTTTATTCACATTTTATACACTTTTCTTCAACCACCACATAAGAAGTTCCTCTTCAGTGGCTCCGTCTGGGCCCGAGCTGTGGAGCACCACAGCTCAGACCAGTGACCACTGTGCATCTGTCCTGCCAGCATACATCCAGGGCTGGGACGCACTAAATCTACTTTAAGCACTTAGTAAATTCATAACCCCTTTTTCTCTCGTGGTCGGGTCACATCCAGACGCCAGCAGACAAGAAACAGTCAAAGTTTGCACACAGCTGCTTCTAAGAATATCCATCTTAACAGTTCAATTGGTTATTGGAATTAAAAATGTCTGATGCCGATGTTTTAATCACGCAGCCAACCACAGTGGGTAGTTCAATATAATACTGTTTGTAGTATATGGGCTTTTATCAACTAGGCTTATGTACAACAGTGAGCAGCAAGTTAGCACGACCAGAACGTTATGAATATAAAAATATTAACCTTCACTATGGGATTCATGAGATCATAGTTTATTTTGTTGGGAACCATCAGGAAAATGTAAATAAAGCTGGTAACTGGATTGTCTTTGTGTGGACAAACATGAAAGATGTTCAATTTCCACTGTGCTAATAATGTTTAACAAATAACTAGCATCAGTTATTTCCTTCTAAGTAAAAATCTAATGTTTGTATTCTGTTGTGAACATAGTTTTTTACTTGAATCAACTTAAAATCAGATTTTCTATTACTGTTATTGTACTTTTTATGTTAAGTTGAATATTATTCTATGAAATTGTAAAGTGTTATTCATGTTATGATGATTTTTTAAAGGCAACTCAGTCTTTCGTAATTTGCCTCCAACAAACAGACGAGAGAGAATTTCTTGTTGGAGCTTCGCAGAGTTGCCAGATGTACGATAATAATTATGTCCTCTGTACGATCAATAATGACAAAGTTTCCACGATGTACGTTCATTTCTAAATACACGAGATTAATTTGTAATGTCAAAGTAATCTCGTGTTTAAAATGGTCAAATGTGAATAGGATGGTTGGATTAGTAGCGATAGACCTATTTAAGATAACTAGCCTGGATCAGCTGTGTTCTGGGAGTCATTAAAATGTAAGTTATTATATATTCATAAGGTACAAGAGGTGAAATTATCAACTACTTTTCAATGTTAATCAACTAATCAGTGATTTTAGATCATATATATATATATATTTGATGTTAACACTTTCTCAAATACGGAGATTAGACTGAAATCTTACTCAACATGCAAACACTCTTTAGTTTATTAAGAAGTTAATAAAACAATAACGTCATATTACTGTATCTTACATTTGGTATTGTGGGTTAGTTCAAGTTAAATTCTACTGTTGCAAATAATGGCAACGCATCTAAAATCCTGAATGTCGATGTTAAGATGGACATTATTTTTTTCACTGTGTGCATCGATACCTTCAATCACATGAACCGTAACGCGTTCTTCTGATGTTTGATTGGCAGTGCGGACTTTGTTCCATGAGCGGATTGTCTAGTTTTTCCACCTTTCGTTTCTACACCGACAGCTTCTGCAACTCTTAGGTTGTAAACATGGAGGCGAGGCGGATGAGATAAACTGGCCCGATAGGTTAAAGACAGATTTCAGCCAACAGCGATAGAAAATAGAAAATAGCTCTTGAATACATTCAATGTGTTCCGTAGATTTTTTTTAAATGTATCCATAGCTACTGTGGGAGTTTTAAAAAGCAGAAGAACAAACCTAGCATGTAAACTGATAGTTCACTACAGACCTGAGACCTACAGTAAAAAAAAAAGAGGATTTGGCTTGACAGTAAAAGTATCACCGCTAAGAAAGCAAGAAAAGATCTCGGTACAAACGTCCTGTTAGAGAAATACGGTGCGATGGTTTGTTTAGTTAATCAATCCATCACCTAGGGAACAATCTAAAAACCTCACACTCTCATTATGGGATGCTCTGAGTCTATTGTGGGATTTAAAGGGAAAATCCACCCAAAGTACTTACACTGTTACAAAAAACCCCCACTATTTGTTGATGTACTTTATATTTTCTGAATAATTATGTTGTTTTGTGGTATTAACAATAAAATAAGAAGCATATATAAAATCTATAATCTTTATCTTTCAAGCTCTGGGCCTAGTCACACAATGAATTGGAATAAAAATGGGAAAACATTTAAGAAGATTACAATATCATAAAATTCTATCATCTGATTTCCCTCATGTTTGTGATTTTTCTTATCTGTGCAAGGAAAATGATTCTTTGGTTAAACTACTTAAAAAATACATTTACAGTCCAACCTGTGAAGACTGGCTGCAACTACACATTTCTTAATTTTGAATCTAAATTTAATCAGGAACCACTGTTTGATATCTGTTATTATATTTAAGAGATTAGCGAAGAAGCAGACATATGAGCCTTAGTGGGCCAGAATTTCTGGGATGTTTAGAGGCATTCTGGGAAATGTAGGAAATCAACACCTGGCACCGAGGTAGATGAAGCAGATAGAATAAAAATACACTTGATGAGCTGTTCATTTTAAACACTAAACCATAGGTGGGTAATTTTTTTAACAGTGTAAGAAGGTGGATTTTCCCATTTCACTAACGGAGCATATTTCAAAAGGGTGAAACAAACTTCTGAAAGGCAACCAGTCATTTGCAAATCGCTCCAAAACCAGCATACAAGTCAAACTCTAGATGTTTCGTAATATTGTAAACATTTTTATAAGTCATGCTAAGATTCCCTCCCTAGTTTCCCCCACAACCCACCCGTCAACAACCTGTCTTTATATATTTCACCACTCATACAGCCTGCAGTTAAAAAAACGATCCTTCATTTTCATTAAAACTAGTTTTTCATTGAATTTCACGACAATTTGCACCTTTTCTCCTCCCTTTCACATTTCTGTCGAACGTGATTCATCCGTTTTCGTGACCTTCAGGAGCCACCGAGCACAAACAAGTAGATAAAAACCAACAGGCATCACCTCTATCGTCATGTCCTCTTGCCCAGTGTGTCTTCAGCTTGGGTTTTGTGTCCGAACAAATGTAAACGCAGACACGGCAGTCCTTTTTAAAAATGCAGAGCAAGCCTGGCTCAGATTGATGCTGCGGGAGAGGAGGTTCAGGTCCGGCAGTTAGAATCTCTCAAAGTGGGGGGCGGGTGGGGTGGGGGAGGTACAGTAAACGTACTGAAGGCTGTGATCAGTCCGGTTGAGGTGATCGCTGTAGAAACCTGCACGGCTTCGTTTTGTTCCTCCGTCCGTAAGGAAACCAGCTTTCAGTGAGCTTCGTCTGGTCCGAGGGATCGTGAAACATGGCTGAGCAACAGACACAAGAGCAACACGATGCATGTGAACGTCTATTTTAAAAATGTATTGCACACTTTTGGAAAAGCTTAAGTACAACTTCTGCTTGTTTTTAACGATCTCTTACATGGTGATTATTGAAATACTGTAAAACTGCATGCATTAATCTGCACTAACCCTCATAGTGACTCTTACAATTTAATATATATATACAAAAAACAAGACTTTTCATTATCCTCTTTTGCCTTTTTTGTCAATATTGTAATTTACTCTGGTAAGAATCCACATTCAGGTGAAACTCCCTTTGCAAAAAAAACCTTTGCCAAACTAATTTCGCAAACTTTCCCCACTTGTTTAAGGGGAAATTAGATTTAGAGGCTCGATATGAGAAAGTTAGAGTTAAATTAGCATCTTAACAAAAAGGGCTCATGATTGATCCGGGGATCGAAACTCATTCTGTGATTCGCTGCAGCAGATTTAACTTAAAAGGAGAAAATCTAAGTTGTAAACATAGGAGGAAAGAAGGAAAACTGAGGCCAAACTCACTTTTTTAGTTCCAGTTTTCGAGGGCACTGGGAAGACAAATGTCAGAGAGAGATGAATTAGGTATTTCTTAAAACTGAAGTAAATAATTCAAGACCTATAGTGTGGTTATTGTTTCTGTTTGAATGACTCAGGGGACTAAAGGAGCTCTGGCAGAAGTTGTGAAATAGAAGACACACAAGAGTCAGGGAAGTTTTCAAGAAGAGCCGCAGACGTTTCAAAGACTATATTGTGCTTTTTCCTGTTTTAAAACAATGCCCTGTTCTCACAATATTCCCATTAAACCCACTGGGAATCATGTATTTCCCTCCAGATATAAATCATCTGGGAGGAAATGTGACGTTATGTGACTTTCATAATAATAATAACCTAAAATTTGACTTTTTAGAGAAATGAAATGATCTCATAATTTCACATTACCATGACGGCTTATTATTTACAGAAAGAGTGTGTAACCTTTGAAAGATGAAAGTACACTTTCTCCATCTTGACAGCTGCAGATACATTAAAGGGCAACTGAGGAAAAGTACTTTAAAACTAAATGATGTTATTCTCAATAAGCATCAAGCAAAGTAAATAAAACCAAACAGGAGTAAGGAAGAACACGCACACGCAACATCTCTCTTCTACAACACTGACTTAAACAATCACAACTAAACACGAGACGTAAACATCCTGAAGACATGTACGGGTCGTTAGTGAAATCTCACCATGCTGGTTTTCCTGCAAAGTCACTGTGAGCAGAACGGGACTAAAACAAGCTGTGAAGAAGCGTAAGAGAGAGTCGGGGGTTAGTTGGGAGCAGAAGAAACACGAAGGCAGACAAACAGAGGAGCGAGACGGGTGATGAAGACGACGATGACGGCAGGTGACAGCTGTGAGAAGGAAAAGTGTGAGGAAGGAGTTTAGTAAAAGAAGAAGAGCTCGGATTGGTTGTTTTTTTTCCGGTACCTGAAGAAGAGTCGGCTCTTCGTCACCAGTCGATGTGCCTCGGAGGAGCCGAGGCCCGTGGGAACCTGTTCATAGTGTCATAGGTCGGGATGCTACCGGCACAGAAACACACACACACACACACACACACACACACAGGGCACAGCGTTAACGGCACAGACAGGGAATTCAACCGTCACCTTTATGTGAAACCGCTACTTGCTTCTTGGGCAAAGAGAAGCAGGACGAGCGGGTGAGGAGACAGAGAGCGGAACAGCTGCGTCAGCATCCTCCGAGGGATTCAAACGGATAAACTGCAGAAGATAAAGGGGCAATAAGTGAGAATATTAATATATATGAGAGTTTAATATGTTGTTCATCGATACCAGTGAGTTTTAATATGATATACTGTATATTCTGCTGGATTGTTACAGAGTCAAGAATCTAATTTACTTTCCTCTGTGATATAAATATGACTTTATTAATATATATGAATTAATAATAGTGTTTTAAGAGAATGAAAGGTCAATAGAGGTCAGACAATCGATGACTTAGTGCCCCTTTAAAATCCATATTCTTCTACTGCGATTTACAATCTTCATTCCAAAATCCTGCCAGTTTTAAGAAAAAGTAAACTTCAACACGTTTAAAAGATGATTTGGTGGTTGTAGTGTAAAAGCAACTATCAGCTGGTGCCTGTTTTTTCCGGTGACTCGGCTGTTCCGCTCTCTGCCTGCAGCCTCAGTTACAGCAGGTTGTTTGGCACAAATGCACCCCCCCCCCGTCCAAACGCAATTTAAAAAGGAAACGAGCCACATGCAGTTAGACGTGTTAAAGTGAGGAGAAAATCAAAAAGGAGCCGCATTCCCAGCATCACACCAGAGCTCCACATGCTTGCCTCTCTCTGAACAAAATGATCAGGTGCACATTCACCGGACTTTGGCTGACTCTAAACGAGAGGAGACAGGAGCGTGTTTGTTTCATTCCACGCGATCATCCCAGTGAGTACGTTCAGCGTGCAGTGAGTTCAATGGTAGATCCTCCCCACCCTCAAAAATACATAGAAGAAGATCTGGCAGTGACAGAAGTAATGGTAGCAAAAACCTGAGGATTGGATAGACTATGAATCTCTTAAAAATAAACTTTAAATTTGACTTTTATGATAAAACATATTGAAAATTACAGCTTATCATGGGATATTTTGCAAATAAAAGCTACCATTACCCGCCAGCTTTCAATTACTATTCATTTTCCTGACCTCTAGGCGTGTGTGTGTGTGTGTATAAATGTGTCTCCCTTAAAGCCATGCATCGTGTGCAGCCACGTGATTTTTCCCTTTTCCCCGGTCATGCCTCCGCTCCCCATCACATGCAGGCGACAGGATCAACATAACATTTACCTTGTCATCATAGGGTTTGGGATACCTTGTGAACGCTCACTATGATAACCATTATTACCAATTTCCATACTGAAAACAAAATATATCGTGTACAAAAAAAAAAAAAGGGGGATGAAAAAAACTGTGAGAGACATGGCATGCTGTAAAAACGCTTCGCAAGAATGTTAGCGGATACACAATTTCTATTTATTGGAGTATAAACCGTAATGTTTTATTTTACACGACTAACTTACAAAAAAGAAAAGCAGGTGGACTTGTAAGGTAACGATTGCACGAGCCCTTCGTGTAAGGTAAGGGGCACTTTTTCAAAAGGTAGCACACGACAAGAAGCCACAGCATCCACCCATAAGAGCTTAAAAACACCAACCAGCACCAAGAATTTAGTAAACAGTTCTATTTACAGGATCCAGAGGGAAAAGCACAGAGTGATAGAGGGCGAGGAGGAGAGAGAGAGAGGGAGGTGGTCTTACGTTTTCATGGGAATTGTCTCAATGCTATAAAGATAAACACACACACAATAAAACAACAAAATAAAAATGTTATTGACGTGTTCAGCAATAGAAAAAGCAGCAGGAACGTCCCTGTAATCCAGCAGAAGATCACATGGCGACATAACAACTGCTGTGTTTGAGTTAAGCCACGACCAAATGAAAGGTCCGTGAAGAAGAACTACCAATGTACAAATGCATCGCAATGTTTTTTTTTTCCTTTTGTTGTAAAGTGCCGAGTGCTTGACAGAGAGAAATGAAACCAAAAGTGAAATAAAAATACAAGATGTGGGAAGATGGAAATAGTAGAAATGGTTATCACAAAGTAAAATGCCAAGTCCCAGAAACAGAGGAACTACGAGGAAGAGAAAAAAGGGAAGAAATCACAAATCAAAAACAGCTACAGGGAGAAAAGTAAACCTTGAAACGCTAATTCATCTTCTACTGAATCTGAAAACATCAGAAAAGAAATAAATAATATTATTCAAGTGACTGAATTAATACAATTCAAAGAGAGAGGAGACAAAATGGAGGATTTCTACTTCTACACACTTTCTTGTGGATTTACTTATTATCTCATATTCCTATAAACTGAAAACTAAACATGCTCTTTAACAACAGTAACTACTCACTCGTCGTAAACATCCTCTGTGTCCATCCTGCGATAGAACTTGGCCAGTTTCACAGCCAGGATGATGCTCGGCAGCAGGAAGAGGGTGCTGCAGCCCAGGCCCATCCAGAAAGTGTTCTGACCACAGAGACAAACCATTAAACATGGAATTATTAATCCATTAATCAACTGGTAGAATATTCATCTGCTTCACTTCATCGCTGAAATCGCAAACATTCCACTTCCAACTTTTTTGAATTATGAGGACTTGCTGCTTTTCTTCATCTGTTGTGAACATATTTGCACTTTTGAGTTTGGTGAAAAGAAAACAAGCAATTTGAAATATGTCAGTTTGGGCTTTTAATTTGATTTAATAATTAAATTTATTAGATCCAATTAGTAATTGATTAACTGAGAAAATAATGTGGTTAACCATTTTTGGTTAATATTATCACTGTAAAATATCATATCAATTAAAATGCAAGAAAACCAGATTTCAACCAAACTTAAAATCATAATGAAACAACGGCTTCATAGTGATCAGTATAAACATTGTTTTATGTGACTTAAAGCTGACTTTACAAACTCTTTTAGCATTTTATTATTTTATCATTATCGTTTTCACAACTCTTTTGTGTTTTTATTATTTCATCTACATCTTTTTTCTCACATATTTCTTTTAGTATTTTATATTTATCTTTCTTAGTTTACCTGCTTTTGCTCATTTCAAATTTATTTGATTTCTGACAGTGTTTTCTCAGTTCCTGTTAATATTGTTTGGCTCTGTGCATGAATCAATCATTATGAATCTGTAAAGCACTTTGTGTTTCATGGTTTGTATGAAGAGTATCAAATCATTGCTCTTATAAGACATCCAGTTTTCTATACAACCCAAATCAAAGCTGTTAAAAAACACACGCATGTATACGCAGTAAGTTTCCCTTTTAGCTCCATTATTACCATAGAGTCCACCAAGAAACTACAAGTTATGATTTCCGCCGTGTCCACCATGTTGCTGAAGGGTTTGCAGGGCGCGACCTCCAGGGCCAGCTGTGGAAAACAAGACACACAGAGAGGAGGTCAACAAGCAATATGCAAATTACACTGCACGACAGATCCACGTACTTTAACTTCACGTGTTCATGGAAAACAACATTACAATAAAAATATTGTACCGACTGTGATCGACCAAACAGCTCCGACATTTTGTGTATTTGTTTCCCACGTTGTTGTGAATTCCTCAGTTTAACTCCAGGAGAAACCAACCGGGCCACAAAGCAAATTCCTCAACTTTATAGAGGCTGTAACTGTTATATTTGTCTCTGCTATATTTACTCCCCACACGCAAATGCCAGTAAGTCCCTGACGAGCAGCAGCGGCGAGAAAATCCCAGTCAACACGAAGCGAAAGCGAGAACCGCACAAGCTCCAACAAGTTAACAAATTCACACACAGACACTTACGGACGTCTTGACCCATTCTATGTATTGATGGAAGTAGCCAACTATGGTCGTTGTGTATCTTCCTGTTTCCTGAGGAAGATAAAGACATAATGTGAGTCACACATCATTTACAAATTGAGAAGATAATAAAGTGAAGTCAGTTCTCTCATTACCCGACTGATTAAATGTGTGGCATTGTGGGAGATGAGGTGCTGGGCGGCTTCGATGGCGTCGAGAACCTCCAAGACTTTGTTCTGCAGGAAAGAAACGATGATGTTGGTGTGAAGTTGGAAGTTTGAATCTAAACGTCAGACTAAGTTGGGAGGACTGGTTCACTCACTGGTAGATCTGAGGCCGTTCTCTCCAGGAACCTCATGCTCTGGTTCAATGCTCCCTTCAGAAGAAACATTAAAAAAACACAAAGTGAAACCAGCGGTGACGAAGATTCTGGATTAAACAAACTGGACCTCAGGGATGAACAGAACCACCCGACACTCGATGAACAACATTTTGCTTTAAGTTCGGACATGCTGAAGAATTTTGCTCCAAAATTAAATATCCACAATGCAAAGAAAAGAATTGCTCACATACTGTGCCGCACACTGTATGTCACAATCGAACACAATTGTTTTTTTCCCACCAATGATGGAACAGAGTCGTTAACAAATGAACAACAATGACTGAATTAAAACAATATTCATTTTCTTTATGTGGATATTTCAGAATGTTTTGCAGAGCCAGACAGATTTATTGGTTGGCCGATAAAAATTGGCCATTTACAGACATATTGTTGTTTTATGTTTGCCGATATGAATTTTATGGCTTTTTAAATTTTACATTGCAGAAAATGTATGTTTACATTTTACATAAAACTACTTTTTTTATTTGTGTTATTTATTATTTACAATGATTTATAACGCTAAATCATTTATGGTTAAACTGTGAAATATCAAAATTCTATTATTTGTTTCTTTGTCACAGGGGATTGATAACAACATCATTGCCAATTAAAAACAAATATATATATATTTATCTGGATATATCTGTGTTTTAAAAGTCCACATCGGTCAGGCTCTAATATTTTGGTACAAAACCCTTCATGTTAAACACCATGTATGATTTTTACGTAGATGTAAATACAAGAACACGCACATTGTTCACCATTCACAGTGAGATATATATTCTTTCAGGTGACAGTATCTCTGCATCTCTCTAAGTGTTACTAATAATGGATGGGGACACTAAATACACGGGATGAACACAGGTCTGCTTACCCTCGCTCTAACATATTTCTTGAAGTTGACGGAGGAATAAGAAACAAAACAAAGAAAAACACAAAGAGCTGCTGTGAAAAGCTGCGTCACCGCTCGTCTGAAGTGCTCGAGGCTGCTGGAGCAGATCCCCGGCGTTATTCAAAAGAACCGTATCGGCTTTGACGGAGAAAGTTAAACTGAATATTCCTTTTGTTTCTCTCTGACATGTTTGAGGACACATGCCTGAGGATCAACAACACGCTGATTTTGATGATATTAAATGAGATGCTGAAACAAACAGTGTTTCTCTCCAGCAAGCACAATACCTTTCTCTTCAATAAGACAATTAGCACGGTGCTGGCACATATTCAGTTGGTAAACCAGTACAACTGTCCACCTCAAGAACTTTGAAATACATTTTGGAGGAGATTCTTTTCTAAATATTAATAAAGGGGGAGTGAAAAAAGCTGTAAACACATGTTACCACCTTATAGAACTTCTCTGTAACGGATATTTACTCAGTTAATTGATTTAGGATTGTGTTTCTGGCCCCAAGACGATTATAAGTCCAACATTTCCACTTCTTTTAGCTCTGTTTTGGTGTCCACCAACTAATTTGACCAAGATTCCAGTGGAGCATGAACTTAAACAGAGAAACACAGTGGGCTTTACCATGGCCTGCTCCATGGGGGTGATCTGCTGAGTGTGGATCTGTCGCAGTGTGCCGCTGTGGCCCTTCAGAGCCGTCTGCAGAGGGCCCCTGGGCTGAAACAGACAAACACACACGTTTATTATAAACCATCAGAGCACTGGAGGAAATTCAAGCTCACGTGTTACAGTGAATATTAATCCGGTGAATTATTGTCTGATTTAATGCTTTAAAGGCACTGGTTCATACAATTTGAACAACAACAGGAAATACTGTCTCCAAAGACTCTTCCTCTGAATTAATATTTTTCTAATTTCCGTCCTTCTGGAGGACGCTCCTGGACCCGTCATTTGGAATAAATGAGTTTCATGAACCGCCTGAGGGCAGAGCAGTCTGACCCCTGGGAGAGAATCTGTCATGTGTTTTTAAGATGAGCTGGTGCGAGAGCTTGAGGAGCAGAAAGGTCGAACCCCTCCACCGGGTGCTCTGGTAACATCAGGAAAATTACATTTGTAAATCTAATCAGATGCCTGAGTGAAGCGGAGGTTTGTATCATCCGGGCTCTGAAGTGTTCTCACCATGAGGTCGGTCTGAGCCTCCAGCTCTCGGGCGAACGACAGCAGGTCGACCACAGTCACTCCTTTATTCACCTGAAGGAGACAATTAGACAGGAATAATGTAGAAAAGATTCTGGTCACAGTAGGAATGAGGAACTTTATGATATAGATAGATAGATGGATAGATAGATAGAAAGATAGATAGATAGATAGATAGATAGATAGATAGATGGATAGATAGATAGATAGATAGATGGATAGATAGATAGATAGATAACAACAAGATGGCACTGACACATGAGCAGGGTTAGAGAAGCTTTCTGTGACTAATGTTATATTGTCATGTTGTTATGTTATGTGTGACAATCGGGGACATTTCTTTATTTTCTCCTAAAGAAGAATCAAACCAAACACAAATCTGTGGCCCAGAGAGAGAGTGAGTTGTGCACGAGGACAGGTGGTACACTTGAAATCCTGAAACCTCTTTTCTTCTTCTTCCTCTTCCTCTTCCTCCCTCTTTCTCTGTCTCCCTGTGGAAATAAATCTAAGTGAACCTGACAGGTGGTGTTGGAGGAGACGGGGGAAACGCCAAGTCCCGGCTTGTTCCCTGCGCACTCTTTGCCTTGGCAGCCGTACTTCTGGATAATCGAGCTCCAGCGGCCCTCAGCAGAACCCGTTGTGCTGTGTCACGTCGCTGCTCATATCAGGTGAAGCACGGCTGCCTGCGCTACATCAGCCGACAGCCGAGGAGGAGGCTGAGCTATTTCTGGTAACGCACCATTAAAGCACAACTGCAATACCATAATATTAGTGTACGTATAGAACAATCTAGTAGCAACATTTATCTTTCATAGCTAAACAGGTATTTATAAAGCTAATAAACTGACGACATGCAGCCATATAACTTCTAATCTAATCTGACCGGTGCATTAACGTGTGTTCTTGCTTCTTCCACGATGTTTGTGTGTTGTCCTGCTCATTCACATGTGTCAGTGTGCTTCAGTGTGTGTGTGTGTGTGTGTGTGTGTGTGTGTGTGTGTGCGCGTGTGTGTGACCTCTTCCAGATAGTCGGCGTAGTTGATCTCTGACAGTCCTGCTTCAGAGAAATCCAGGAGGTTCTGCTTCCCCTCCGCCTCTAACAGGATTATTCCTCGCAGGTCGATCTTGACGCTCTCCAGCTGACTCACCACGTCCTTAGTGAACTGCCGACAAAGGAAGGTGCAGCATTAGATACGACCAGTATTAGCTTTGGAGCCGTTTAACACAACCAGACTCTTTACCGTTATATGTTCAATTTTGGGCATTTTCTGAAACGAGGGTCAACGTATTCAGGCGTGTGGCAATTTAAAGGATTTTATACAGCTAAGCCTCAAAGTTCTTGTTAAAAAAGCTCAAGTCTGACGTGGAATTACCATAAGTTTACATAAACATGGTTAACGTAATGAAAAGCTTCAAAAATTCAAAACAGAATTTGGCACTTTGGGCGACCGAACGTTTGGAAGATGTGGTTTGGACAGAAGATTACAAATCCCACTAAAATGTTTGTTTTTTTCCCCGTTTGCTTCTTGTTTCTATCGTCAACTCCAGTTTCAATTAATGCATTTGTGCAATTAATCCTCGTCTTTAAGAGAAAAAGAAAACTGATTGTGATGCAGAGCTGTGCAACACACGTCTCTATCATCAAACTATTACACAATTAGTCATTTTACAATTTAGAAAGGACAAATATTATTTCTTACTGGGCAGAAAACAACAAGGTGTCACTGTGAAAATAACTCATTCATCCTTTACTTTTCTTCTTCTAACCACAGGCAAAGATAAACATGATTTCCACAGAGGATGTATTTAATACAAATGTTCATTTTAACCATCAAAACAGAAGAACAGAAGCTGTTTTTTGTGGCTCCACAAAGAGAAACGCAATAAAAAGAAAAGTTGGCTTTCAAGTTGTTTGTTCCTCAGACGACGTGGCACCGACTGTACGTTCACACGGGCGCATTTCCCATAAAAACCAGAGAAATTTCCAGCATATGAAGTTATTGTCAGAAGGACGGAATTAACTACAAGAGCTCAGTTCCAGAAAACTTTAATCCAGTGACAGTGTGTTCAAGCCAAATGCTTTGTTGGTCACCCAATGAAGATTTTCTTTTTCTTTTTAAAAATCACGATTCATGTTAAAATAGTTCATGGAAAACTTAAGACATGTCTTCGTTGAAAACAACAAAAATTATAATTATTACTTTAAATAAGTTTCTGAGAGCAACAAAATAAAAATAACTAGTAGAAAAAAGTAATTATTTGTATAATTGTATAATTATTGTATAATTAGTGATTGCAATGTAGGAAAGTGCAGTATTTATATGCACACGGGTCTAGAAACATTAAGACCCACAGAGTTATACACGATGTACATACAGTCTATGGATGTAATAATACAGATTATCATATTTTAGTCATACAGCAGTTGTTTAAAAATTCCCTGTCTGTTCTTTTGTTTATTTATTTATGTATAACACATTCAACTACATTCAAATCAAAATTCCCTGAACATTGAGCTCAGATAATAACACGTCTACAGTGACCCCGTAGAGAATCATGTTGCATTGTGGGTATAAAGTCATGCACTAACTCAGACTAAAGAGAAGCTGGTATGTGGATATGAATTTTAAAATGTTCTGGCGGTGAGACAGTGTGTTTTCCATAATGTTTCAGCAGAGCCGTATCATATATACATATACATGGTGATATAATGACCAAGCCACAGTTTGTTCCACTGAAGAACTGTCAGATAGAGAGAGACAGACTCTTGGCGACTTGCATTATTCACGGGAATTTAATCAGGACAAAATGACCAATGTACAGACGCAGCAGGGCCTCGTATCAGCTGTGGGCTAAAAGACGAGCCAAGACGCTCCGTGCCAACTGGCGAGGAAAGTACCCGATGTGTCAGGAAGGCAGAAGTGTCTGGCTCGGGGTCAGGAGGAAATAGAATCAGTGTAACGTCTCAGGCGTACGCTGAGGTACGGACTGACGTGTGCTGAAGCAGTCGGCCGCACACACTCTTGTTGTTAGGTCGCGTTAATGAAACGCTGCAGCCGAGGACGGAGACGTCTGGAGTCTCCATCACTGTTAACGTTTACAGCGACTTGTCAAACATGCATATGGCTTAAATTCTCACCCTGAGAATTCTGTACAGTGCAGTGATTTAGTGTGTATCAGCTATACTCTGAATATACTACTACTACTAATAATACACTTTTCATGCAGTGCAACTATGTGCTTCACTCTAAAATACAGGGTTCAGTATCTTGCCCAAGGACACTTCTGCATGCAAGACTGGAGGAGCTGGGGATCGAACAGCCGGGCTGGTTAATGGCTTGACCCGCTCTACCCTCTCAGCCACAGCCTCCCCCAATATACAGCACTTTTCATAATATGATATAATATAATATAATATAAAAGTAAAACACTTTCCTAGAAAATAGAGCTCAGGTCTTATTCTGTGAAAGATCATATATATATATATTCTATCCCATCCCAGATAAATATAATGGATCCTAATAATTAACTTGAATGTGATTTTTATGTCGTAAAATGTTGGATTAAGTTGATTTTAAACTTCAACAGTTTGTTTGGTGAATGACTAAATCAATACAAAGACTCTCAGACGGTTTGTGACCACATCACTGGACAGAGCGATGTGCACTAACAGTGAGTCCTGAGTTTTATACTGACCACTGTAGTGTTCAGGAAAGTTGAGATGTTGAAGACTTTGTCCAGACGCATGGCCAAGTAGATGCCTTTGTTCTCTTTGCACGTGCTGAGGAACAACAACAAGACAAACGCACAATGGAGAGAGAGAGGGAGAGAGGGAGAGAGAGAGAGAGAGAGAGAGAGAGAGAGAGATAGAGAGAGAGGGATGTAAACTTTAAAAAGTCTCAGGCACAGTGAAAACATTTGCTGCCACCAAGTGAAATGGACTGGAAGTACAGGACAGGCTGACATGAGCCCTGATAGAAAACAGAGTATCTCCCTCCACAGACGGGGATATGAAAGATAAATGTCTCCCATGATAAAAAACCATATAGACTCTCATAATGTACACAGCTTCAGCGCTGCTTGCTTTTTAATGCACGCGACTCTGCTCTGTTTGGAAACATAATGACTGCGGGTTTTCCCTCCCAGTTTACCGGGGATGTGCAGCGACTCACTGGAGGGAAATGATGAAAGCTGATGTAATCGCTGAGAAAGAGGCAGAAGAAACGCAACAGAGGACGTGTAGGAAAAAATAAACTATGCTAATTGGCTCCTTAATGTTAATAGCAACTCTCCTTTCCATTTGCATTCCCAGCAATGGAAGTTAAATATTCTGTCGCACGCTGAAGATGCCGGATCCAGCGCCTGCACCAAAACAAGACTGAAATGGGAAAATTGGCATCATCAAGGAACATTATCGGCTCTAATTGAAAAAGATCTCGTCTTGCTGCGACATCCTCTCAGTTTTTGTACACAACAGTAAACATGCTTTGCTTTTGAGAAGTGGCAGATACACTCGTCACCTAAACACTGTAGAAGAACAATAATTTTCTTTGCCTGTATAACGTCTCTGCTGTCAGCTCCAGCTCGGAGTCGTTGTACATGTATCCCGGGATGAAGTTCCTCCACTCCGGGTTGACCAGGTACGGGGTGTCCACGACCTGCAGGGACAGGAACACAGGACGCGTGATCAATAACTCTCATGGGATCGATCAGTAAATTGAATAAGCGTCACTCGCATTATGCAAAGCAGAATTTAATAGGAGACCAACCCACGGACACAAAGAAAGCAGCTTTCATTGTATGTATTCCATTTAATACTGTGTTGTAACAATTGTGATACCATTATATCTGCTGATATATACAAAAGAGTGGTCAGTGATTTCTAAGATGAATAAATGTAATTGAGGCTTGATATTATAATCATAAACATCAAATTTACTACTGTACATTTTGTTCTGGTGTTCATTTATAATGTATCCCGGCTTGTGACTTGCCTTGAAGAGCTCCTTGGTGTGGAAAGGGTCACAAACAAGCTTCTCAATGTTCCCTCCAGCCAGGAACATGGTGGTCACCAGCCCCATCAGCACCCAGGAGAAGATGAAGCTGAATCCGACGCCGCTGCGGAGAAGAGCAGACGGAGCCTCAGGTACCAGGACGTGGAGAAGCAGCGGTAGAAGAATCAGTGGGTTTGGACGTGGACAAAGGTTTAAGTCACAGCTAACCGTGTCAGCTTAATGTTTAATGTCACAAAAAAATTGTCGATAGGAGGAAGAGGAGAAGAACAGGGCTTGTCTTTTCTGTGAATCCTCATCCTTCTACACGCTCTGCTCTACATTACTTTCTTAGGACTGTGGTTTGTAAAGTAAATAGTGAAGTAGAAGTAGCTGTGACAGTTGCTGTGTATCGTTGTCGTGGATGTTGTAACTCGCTCAAGTTGTCATGCGCATGTGTCGACCTACGCCATGAGCATGGTCCCTCCCGTGTTGGAGATGCAGCCCCGTGTCGTGGGCGAGGCGTGCTTGTCGTATCCCAGGGTGCCGCACAGCAGGCCCAGGTAGTTGAAGGCCAGGACCAGGACCACCATGCAGCACAGACCGATGCAGCCGATCCACCTGCAAACGGCAGGAAGAGCTCGTGTTAGAATAACACAACTGGAACATAATGTTCCTCAGCTGACGTCTCAGCAGCTAAAGGCGCTAAAATGAAAATGTAATACAACTGATATGTCATCTTGGCTTTCGCTCCATTTTAAACTGAATAATGCAGAAGTGATATGAATATTTCATATAAATGCAAAATATTAGTTCAGGGTAATACGGTCCACATTAATTATACAGGAGCTTGTGAAACGAGTCTGGTCAAGACAGATATCATGAAGTGTATATCAACATTGTTTCCTGTGTAGTTTCTGGATTTAAAACATTGTTTCTTGAAAAATCAGTGTACCTGTAGAAATCCATTTTGTCAATCTCAGGGTAGTGGTCCTCGATCTTAGCATGGGTGTGGCTGATGAAGATGGTGAAGTTGGACAGGAAGTTCTGCACTGGGAACGCCTTGGAGAAGCTGCTGATGTTGTGGCCGATGCCGTCCACCAGGTTCTGTACATCTGAGAGACACATCAGTCAATGAATCCATTTGGTTTTCAATAGAATGATCCGTGTAAAGATACTGGAAAAACAGGCAAAGCTTCAAATTGAAATCTCAGCACGAAGCTCATTTATAACAGTTTTCCTGGCTTGTGATTTGTTGATGTAAAACAATATCATAATATATGGAGGTTTGTTAGGATTCAAAGTGAAAGTCTACCAAACTTTGTGCAAGGACCAGAAACGAGACATGGAGAATGTAAGCAGAGTAAAAGAAATGTCCGTGAGTCATAAGGAATATGTTTAGTACCACAGATGGCAGGAGGTATTAAATAAAAACAGAGGGATTATTTGTGTTTGCTTTCAGAGAAACTTACTCTCCACAACACTTCTGGTCTGTTCAATCACCATGTGAGGCGTGTCGTTCAGAGAGGAGAAGCCCTGTGGGAGGAGAAGGGACAGAGAACTCAAACAGGGTCGACGAGGACACTAAGTGAAGGTTGGTGGCACAAGTCTGGTGATAAATCAAGCTGCAGAGTAAGAGAATCCACAGATACAGTGTAAATGCTGCAGACTCACCCTCTGCACGATGGTGCTGAGGTCCGTCCTCAACACGTCGTTCACCTTTTCCAGCTGAGTGTTCACACGGGGCAGCTGAAATATGAAAAAAGACAACGAGACACTAATAAACATGCACAGAGCTGTTTTCCATATGTTTTTCCATATTTAAGCACAACATTACCGTACTTAACCAAACGGCTCCAGCTCCCTAATCTCTGGTTTTAAACAGTGACCAAACAAACATAAACCATTGTAGTTTAATTCATTCATTTAATAATTTAAACCACATGCCAAACAGACTAAAAACATCCCTAAATGTATGGTGTGTAGTTTTTATTTACCCGTGTGAAGTTGGCGCTGATCTGCAGCTGGGACAGCGACTGGCGGATGTTGCGGCACAGCTGGGCAGTGGTGGCGTCGGACCTCTCGTCGTGGCAGCCGGGGTCGTTGAGCGTGCGGTTGATGCTGGTGCGGACCAGGCTCAGGTTGAAGTTGAGCTTCCCCGTCCCCTCCTGGAGGACCTCCAGAGACACGCTGACGTTCTCCAGGGCCTCCTTGGTTTCTCGCATGGCTGTGAGCGGAGAGACAGGAAGAGTTATGAATGTTTTATTGAGATCCTTTAGTTCTGTTCTGGGACATTCACTCAAACTGTTGTAACAGGGAAAAGCACAAATGTAGACTTATATTCAGAGCAGTTTTAAAAAAAACTTTTTGAATATGAAGTTTCTGGGGCAGAGACAAACTTCAAATCTTAGTAGCTGGTACAGTTATGAATGTAATTAATTAATCAGATTCATTAAGTGTGTGAAAAGGGACAGCTCATGTAATGTTACACATTCGTACTGGATGCACCGAGGGGCCTGAGCCGAGTTCAGCACACTGAGTTTCAGGACCAAAGCCCTAAAACTTGCAATTAAGGTCAAATGACGTGTCTGTGTCCTGGTGTGACGACTGTTTTTAAAGATGGACGACGCATCTCCACGTCCTCCAACTATGGAAATGAAGCCAAAATATCCCAGATACAAATGCCAAGCAGCTGGAGCCAGAGTCTGCCCAGTAACAGGGAGCTGTGCTAGCGACGCCCCGTCCATACATGCACTCAACCAATCATGAATTAGTCTCCATTTTATAACGTCAAATAACTAATTCAACCCAAACTTACTGGACAAATTAACAGTCTACATAAATCTGTGTGATAGGAAATACCTAAAATGACAATAACCATCTTTGAGAAAAGTGTATGTCCCATCTGTTAACATGGAGGAGGTCAAGACACTTTGACATCACGTGAGGGGAGCTGTCATGTCGTCCATCTTTATTTCCAGCGTGTGGTTCGACTCTGTAACATCCAAATTTAGACTTTTGACTGCCGAGCATCATTGTTTGAGGGGAAACAATAATCAAACATGAACACTATGAATAATGAATGAATGATGTGACTCTTTCCTGCAGCAGATTCTTAAAATCACACAGGATAAAGAATGAACAAAAAAAAAACACTGGCATCCTTGAACACTGGTATAAAAGATGCAAGAGGGTAAGAGAGGAAACGGTGAATCTCCTCTCACACAGTTAAATGCTCAGCAGCACAAGAGGGAGTAAAGTGTGTTGTTCACTATCAAGTTAAACACTTAACTTCTGCAGCTGATTAAAGTTTGTTTGAAGACTCGGCTCAGGCCCAGTAACACAATAAAACACACAAACATTAGGGACACAAACTGTAACCACAGACATATCTGTCGTCAGGTATTCTGACAACTCAACTCTCGACATGTTTCTGGTTAAAAAAAACGCTTAGAATAAAAATAAAACAGGACTGGTTACACAGACGCATAATCTTTTTTATGCTCACTTTACAATGAGGGGGTTAAACGGTGGATTTCCAGGTGCAGGGAGATCTGGTGACGCCATTAACTTAAAACTGCACCGTGCAAAATATGTTATCAACGGAAGAAATGTTTAAGTCTGAAAATGGGAGGAATTGACTGTTTTATTGTGTTTTATCCATTTAAAAGCATCTGGAGGGTGGAGGTGGTGAACCTACACATTCAATTAATACTGAATCCAGACTTAAAGGAGACAGGGTACTCAGGTTTATTAGGTTATGACTGTAAAATGTTTACATGCTCTAACGTTCAGAATCACTTTCCTCAGACTGTCCTTTGCTGCAGCTCCTCTTTTCAGCCTCTGTCTGAAACACTTGGTTTTATCTCCTGTCTCTGAAAAGCCCCCCCTCCCTGCTCCAATGTGTTGTAATTGGTCAACTCTTTGCAGATGTCTTAATTTCACATAATAATCTATTTAACCCACCAGAGGGAAGAACAACTAAAAGAGCATCAAATGTCTCCCTCAGAAACGACAGATGAAGCAGCTTTCTGTTCACCACCTCCTTCCCTCTTTGAGTTTAAAGCTCTTCACCCTTGCACCGGGGTGGGATGTTGCGTTGTGCAGTTTTAATAAATGAATTGGTTGTAACTCAGGGCTCTGACGGGTCCAGGAGCTGGAGGAAGGTCACAGGGGAACAAACCACAGGGGCAACACCATGGTCAAAGTTCACAGGGTCAGGAGGTCAAAGGATTGTGGGTCATTGTTCAGTCACTGTTACCTTTGATGGCTCTCTCGATTTTCACTTCATAAAAAAAGCATAAAAAGGAAGATTTGAGGGGAAAAGGCGCTGAATCGTTATAACAAAGTTTAAACATTTAATTTACAATTGATATCATCTCACTGAACCTAGAGACATAAAGTGCACTACGATGCTGTGTCACTTAATGGCAGGTGAAGCAGCTGCAGCCACAGCTTCCACTCAGCAGCTGCCAGACCTCGGTCATCTGATTGTATCGTGACCGTAAGAGGAAATTAAAAAGCAGCGGACATACCTCCAGCCATGTTGAGCACTCTGTCCAGGGCCGGGTGGACCTCCTTATCCAGCTGATCGTGTATCCTTCCACCCAGTAAAGGACCTATATCTGCAGAGAAAGACAACATCAGAGCGTGAGCAGAAGTATTTGTTTCATATTAATAGCATCATAGCTTCTGCTGGTTTTAAACTTTCAGGGAAATATCTGCCTGCAGCTGTAACACAAGAGAGAAGTAGGATGAAAAGAGGGATCCTGTGTAACAGTCGCCACTGGAGATATTCAGACCTAGTTATGTCACAAAAGTGTTGGGAAAACAAGTCACGGAGAGGAGACGCAGTTTCTCTTCCACTTCATTCACTCTCACACCAGGGGGGAGCGTCTACTTACGATTTAGGTCGTAGATGACTTTCTTCTTGGCCGTGGCGTACTGCGATATCAGGTAATCGATTTGCTGCGAATGACAAACAGTTGTGTTGTCATGTTGAAATGGAGGCAAAGAGAAAACGTGAGGCACAGCGTTATGTGTAATGTTCTCTAAAATGGGAATCAGGTAATGGTGAGAGGCCCAGAGTAATCGCTGCTGCTGCCAAAGGTGAGAAAATGGTCTTTTCTCGGGTTAAAGGGATTAGATGAAGGAGGCATGACTGAAATAGAACGTTTTTGACAGACACGCTGTTTTATACCGGCGCCTTTAACTGTAACACACTCAGACAAATATATTGTGATACGCTGGGGATCAAGTCCAGGCTCCAGTTCCCCCACGACCCTCTGGATGGATGAATTTAAAATTTCATCAATGACTGAACCTCTGCTCATGCTTCACCCAAATTATTCCAGTCGCCTGAACTTAAATCCTTTTCTTATAATTTGAATGTTGCATTTCAAGAGCCTGCATTGTTACATAATTTAATTTCTAGGACTGTTGTGATCTCATTCCTTTTCGACAACACACACTCTGAATGTGGGAGTTTAATGAAATCGTGCTCAGACGAAGGCGCGTGAAGCCGACGTGGTTTTGATCTGCAGTTTAACTCTGTTCTCGTACCATGGGCGTGTCATTGGCGAACGTGTGCAAGTCCCTCATGTTGCTGTTGACCAGTCTGCGGATGTTCTTCACCTGAGAGCTCAGGTTCTGATTGGCAGCGTATGCACACAGCACGCCGATCCTGCAGAGAAACCACAAACACAATCACTGTGACCTTTCTGTTCTAACATCTGTCACAGCAGGGGGGGGTGCACAGCAGAAACAGGAGATAACACATCATCAACAGTAGGGGTCAGTGTGCACCACCTAATTTACCATGACATTTTCTTAACAACATCCAGAGAATGAGCAGAGGTGGAAGAACAACTACAAAAGTGTAGAAAAACAAGTAAAATTACAAGAAGTATAAGTATTAGAATCAAAATCAAAATAAACTTACAGCACCAAAAGTAAAAGTACTCCCTATGCAGAATGATTTCTAAAACTGGATTATGAGCAGTTACGCATTACTTACACATCTATAATAAAACATTATGACTTGTTTTTTTGAGATAACAACAGGAAATGCAGGTGAGTCCACTCGGAGCTCCGAGGCTCGATCTGCACAATCGAAGGTCCCGGGCTTGTAAACATATTCAAATGAAATGCAAAAAACACCGAATCATTAAAGTGAGTCTCTCTCATACTTCAAACAGACCTGGCACGAGGCTTAATTAGCTCGAGCAACATCAAGGGAGAGACAGACCATAATATTAAGCTGTTTCCCAGACTCACTCTAGACACGGCTGAGTTTTGTCTGCACCTCACCGGCAAACATCACGTGTGTTACGTGTGTTGCATGTATGTTTTTGTTGCTGTGCAAGAAAGCAGGGTTCGGATTTATCATTGATCTTGTGTGATTTGTATTATTGTGTCGTGCACATTACGTGTCCAGTCTAAAACCGGCTTAAAAGACTTTATTTAGGAAGATTATCGAGAAACCAGAGCTGCAGCATCAATAACAATAGAGAAGAATTAGTATCAAACTCATAAGCATTAAACATTTCATTAGATATTCTTCTTTCATCCTAATGAGGACAACAAAGAAGAACATGTGAGTCACCTTAATTCACACAATGTAGAAAACCTGTTTTCAAATCGAGCAAAGATTCCTCGTCTCAACCTTTGACACGTTGGCTGTAACATTAGATTTAAGTGTGCTTGATTTTAATATATGTTCATAACTTGGGTTCTAACGAGACATATTTCTCCTTAAATAGCTTAAATAAGTTTCCTCTAATTGTGTTCAAGCTGCACATTTGAAGCTCCGTAGCCCATAAGCCCACAGAGAATTATGTGATGTGAACGTTCTTACTGAGCCGGTTTCCAGACGAATTAAGCCAAAGGATCCACGGTCTCATCATCTCACATTTTGTCTTATTGATCCAGGAATCAAACCCAAATCTCACTGAACGGACAAAGTAGCAGCAAAGTATCTATGCCTGAAAAACAGCATGCAGCTTTTTTTACATCCTTTAAATTCTCACGTCCCTGAGAGTAAAATATCTTTACATATTATTAAACTTGTTGACAACAGATCCTCACGCTCTCCAAGATGAATGTGCCAAGATGTTATTGGTTTGATTGATCTAATAAAACAATAACGTCTCCACAACATATTGTTTAGTATCTGAAAATCTCTGACAGGCTTGAGGAGGAGCAGCTCCACGACGTGAGGCGACTCACACAGAGGAACAACAGAAGGGCTGAGTCAGGGCCTGACACCGGGGAGGTTCAGATCAATGCAGATGAATCAGGCTGTTGTTGTGACTCACTGTATAATCTGCATGTGGGCCTGTGCATCCATGTAGGTGTGTGCACGCAGCAGCAGCAGCAGCAGCAGCGGCAGCGTGTGTGTGTGTGTGTGTGTGTGTGTGTGTGTGTGTGTGTGTGTGTGTGTGTGTGTGTGTGTGTGTGTGTGTGTATACAGTAAGTGTGTGAGTACACTTCATGCAAAGTGAGGTTACGCTCCGTTCACCGTCTTATTGTGGATGCATGGAGACGGTGGCGTGTGTGTTTGTGTGTGTGTACTTCTTCTCTACAGTAGTCTGATGTGCAGTCGCTGTAGTCACCGTCTCACTTTGTGGTTATAATCCCGCTAATCTCTTCTAATCTAACCTGAGTTATGCAGCACACATTTTGTCACATTAGGAATTTCACAGTTTGTTTCTGACCTAAAAGTAGAAAAAAGTCACTTTCTCTGTTTTAGACTTACAGGTGAATCATCTCAGGGGATTCTTTGGTCTGACTGATATGAATCTACCTGCTCATGGGGTCAGCACCTGTTGTTGACCTGATGGTACATGAAGGGGAATCACCCTGAAAGACTTTTCATTGCACAGCCATGCTCCAGGCTTTTCCTCATGTGTCGGGTGAAGGAGATTTGATTCACCACAACGTGTCTCTATCTCTGAATTCAAGAAGAATTTCCTCCATAATCCAAGTGGCGCTCTTACTTTGGATTAGATTCAACTTTGTCACTGCACAGTTCAAAGTAGTGAGACATGAAATGCAGGTTTGGCGTCCAACCAGGGGTACAAAGTGTGCAGAGTAATGTGCATGTGATTATTTGATATATTATTTGACCAATAAAATAGTTCGAAGGTTCCAACTCGGCATCTTTAAAATGCTCCCATCATGTTCTACTTCATGCCAGTAAAGACAACATATTAATTACTTAATTCGTCACCGACTATCTTGATAATAAAACGATCGGTTTGAATATTTCTGGTTTTCAATTTATGGACCAAACAACTAATCGATTAATCAAGGGAATCATAATTAAATGCAGCCCTGGAACAACTCGTCAGTATTGAACTTTGGAGAAGAAGCGACTGAAAAGCAACGAATTGACAATTTAAAAAAATAATAATACAAACACTGTGATAATATAGAATTGTTATGAAACATTCAAACCCTGGATGTTGGAGCATCTTTAGATGTCGAAGCAGTTTGTCTGTGATGAGCTCGGCACATATGTTGAGTTTATGCACATTAAACACGTGGAATGATCAGAAAAAACCCTTAAAGGACAAATAGTCTACGGGGTCACGTGTTGCCCTCCAGAGAGAAACACTGTTCTCGCCGCCGTGTCTGGAGGAATTGTGCGGCGTGACGTTTGCCATAAATAGCGAGCGGGGCCGAGAGTAAACGCCGCTGTCGCCGTGTTCGTGGAGGCTTCATGAGAAACTAGGCCAAACAACTAGGCTGAGACCCAGTGAAGGGGAGCCATCCGGAACCAGGGGAAGATTCAAAATGGCCACTTTCACAACAAAAGCCTTTTGTCCAACACTTTCTCTGCCAGTCTCTCTCTCTCTCTCTCTCTCTCTCTCTCTCTCTCTCTCTCTCTCTCTCTCTCTCTCTCTCTCTCTCTCACGTTTTCAAACACGCTGTCTCTTTCATTTCTATATCTACATATTCACAACGACACACACACCTTCCCCTCTTTCTGTCTGTCTGTGCTTCTTTATCATCAAAGCCCATGTTTTCCTCTCTCTCTCTCTCTCTTTCCCTCCGACTCGAAACACCTTTATTCCTCAATCTCACTCCTTCATTGTTTCCCCCTCTCTCACTCTTCAACCCTCTCGGGCTCACGCTTCACTCTCGGTTTTCCGACCGCACCCTCTCTCCTCTTTTGCCCTCGGTTCCCTCTCTCCTCCACCTCCCTCTCTTTTTCTTTGTCTCTCGCTCGCTGCCCCTCTCAGCGCTCGGTGTCCAGCAGGGTCGCTGGAATCTGCAGCCAAACAAAGACTCTTTGAGAAAAACGCCAAAGCGGTTTTCCAAGCGACCTGCGTAGCACACGACCGTGCACCTTCAGCAAAAATCAAGTTCGGGCTCAGCTTGGTAGTTTTGTTCACTACTAGTTATTTTCTGGGGGTAAAGACGAGAAAATACAAATTTGTGTTGCAATGCTAAAGGGATCAAACAAACTCACATGCCTGAGCTGGATAACAGAAAAGAGAAGAGAGACGCTGTGGAGTGAATTTATGTGGAGAAGATTATTTTCTCACTGCTGCTCTCAGCGTTTGAATCCAGGCAACAGGAAACAAAGACGCCGTGGATTCCCCCCCCGAGGGTCAATCATTACCAAAGTGTTATTCTAAGATTTAATGGTGTCTGAAATATCACATATAGCAGATAAATATATTCCATTCAGCTGTAAACTCCATACAGCATAAAACCGACTGGAGTTTAGTATGTAGAAAAGACTCATGAATTGTGCATGACGGCAGCGAGGAGAGGATTTAAGTTAGAATGTGAAGGTTCGGCATGAAATACATAAAACATAACTTTTCACCAGTTTTCACACGCTCACAAATGGACGCGTTTTCTCCTGGAATATCAATGTTCTCTGGAAAAAAGTCAGAAAGTGAGAACTATATAACTTAACTCCTACTGAACCTTGAGCTTCAACTGAACATTATTTTGTATGATTGTTGTTGAATAATCAGATGATTTGTGCACTTTGGTGATTTATTGATTGTTCTTTAGTGTCAAATGTCAAAAACATGGTTAAAGTAAAATCTTTAATGTCCAAATTTAAGCAACAGTCCAATTCCATTTGTGCAATACATTGGTTCATGTGCAGTCCATTCACTGTAAGTATTCTCACACTATTCCAATTTATATTTAGCTATATTTCCTTACACTTAAGTATTGCATGTTACTTATTATGACTTACTGATGCCTATTTTTGACTCTTCCAGCTGTAATATTGCAAATTTCCCCAGGGTGGGACTCATAAAGGATCATCTTATCTTATCTTATCTTATCTTATCTTATCTTGTCTACAACCTTTTCAATAACAACCCAAATTAATACTAGAAACCTGAATATGTCTCCTTTGAATTCAACTTTATTTTATCTGTATTGCCCCAAATCACAACAGCTTTTCACAGAATAAGGCTGAGACGACATAATCGAGACGAACTCAACTGTCTCCGGATCAGCGACACTTTAACTGAGTACTACCTCAAACTGTGGCTAATGACTGGATCTCTGCGAGGCTGCTTTTTGTTGGTGTGCCTCTTACTGACCAGAGGGGACGATTCAAACACAGTGGGAGGACCATTCACCTCAAGCCACTGTGAGAAACGGCTGCAATTCCTGTTTGAGCCGAAGCCAAATGACACATGAAACCGTCCCTCGGGGTGGAAAGCCCCACAACTGCAGATAAACAGGAGCATCAAACTGGTGCAGTGCCTCAGAATCTAGGCCACTATACTGGGGGGCTGGACAGTGAGTGTTACATGGTCTGGTGGCTCCATAGCTTTTACAAACTCCAACAATGGGCTGCATTCAGTGTGATTGTAGTTGCGAGGGCTGGGACAGTCGTCTTTCCCAGCCCGTCCCCGCTTTCACACTGCTGGAACTGGGCTTCTATTATGCTGCCTCTCAATAAGAAAAAACTGTTGTCATTGTAATTCCCCCGAAAAACAAACTGACGATTTAGACGCTTGCTCTTGATTTGCAATGTTTGCAAAAGAAATCAGAGAAACAGAGTCAAACAGGGAATGTGAAGTGAATAAAGGAATATTCTGTGTTATTAAAAGCATTTCAGTCGTTTTTGGTGCCGGGCTGAACTCAGTGACCTGGAATCAAAGGCTCAGAACAGAAACTGTATGGTTTATTTATATGAGAATAAAGCAGCTGACCTGTTGCACACGCATGAAAAGTTTGGCATCAAAACCAGTGTTTCATTTTAGAGCCAAACCGATTTATCTGTTAGTCGATAATATCGGCAGATTTGAGGCTTTCACAGACAAATCCACGTCATCGTTTGTGTTTACAAAATAAGCAATGTGGAAAAGATGTGCATTTATTTATTTATTTTGTCGTCTATCGTTATTCAATTATGTTTATTCATAATTCAAGTTCTACATATTGGGTAGTATTTGTGTTTTCTTTTTATTTATAGTTGTTTATCGACCAATATATCAGTATCAGAGAATCAGAACCAAAAATCCATATCGGTCAGGCTCTTCTTTACTTGTATTAATTTATTTCTATATAGAGACAAATCTTTAAATCAATACTTTTGACACATCATGCACATATTTTAATGTTAAGAGGGCAAAGATGCAGCTACATAGCCTCCATTTGATCTCTTTTAGCCACTGTTTGATTCCATAGAGTCTTGTTAATTACTTTATTCAATTAGGGCCCCGCTGAACGCAATTAATCCAACATTTTATTCAGTCAGGCCTCGGGTTAGTCTGCTTTCATTCCATTAAACAGCTTTTCCCCCTCAAGTAGCCGCTGTTCCTTTAATCCACAGTTTGATTTTGTCTTCTCGGAGCTTTGCCAGGTCACAGCCTGAGTCCGGCCTCCCAGAGCAGCATCGTGTCCTAACAAGAATTTATCCAGACAATGAATATCTAAGCGTTGTGACTCCGGGGCCGTAGCTCCGGGCAACACAACCCAGAAAAGACGGTGTTATCCCCCCCCCCCCTCATAAGCATGATGTGTTCAGTGGGTGGGACACAAGAAGACAATTGACAGTAAACAGTCCAGAAATGATATGAGTACAAACTCTGAGCCAAACAGCCGGTAGGGTTCATCCACAGAAGGTCAGTGGAATTCAGCAGGATTTTAAAAAACCCAAGAGGAGCCAAGAGATTCAAAAAACATGGCCTGAAGTTCATGTAATTTTGTGGTTTATCTCCAAGTAGATAAAGACGTATAACATGTATCTATCAAGTGGTTTTCAGTCATAATCATCAGCTTGTACAGATTTTGGATACAAATGACTGTTTTAAAGTGTATTGGCAAAATACCTGAGCACCTGAGCAAGGCACTAAATCGCAGCATCTCAATTTCTAAAGGGGAAATAAAGTATAAATATGAACAGATAGGTTTAGAAGTTTGGTGATTGTCATGTGATAACAGGAACTCATGTAATCACTGAACCTTTGCTGTATTTTTACATTTAAATACACAGTAAAAATACCATAAAACATCTTCACAGTTAGTTACCGTATTTTGCAAGGCATCCTGGGTATAGTGCAATACCTTCATTTACAGTTAGTATTTTAGAAATCGTGGTAACATAGTAGTTAAGACATTTAGCAGAGAGGCAGCCGAGGATATAAAAAGAAAATAAACAATTATTAACCTTTCAAACAGATATTAACGATGTGATAGGAGAATAATTATCAACTGATCAAGAAGAAATTCAAAGTGCTGGTGTGTTTACTCTGTAATTAATGTCTCCATAACAAAGTACATATTCCATTAATCCTTGACCAATCAAACGTGAGCTCCGATTTAATTTCCCATCAACTAAGATTTGCATTTAATTATTTAGCTCTCGACTACAAAAGACTCTGGAGAAAGCGTTTCAAACTTTCTCTGGTGTCAGCACTGAAAGTCACTTTTCAAGGGACCTGCAGTTGTGTAAAATTGGAGACCAGTGATTGGTTCTAACAGCGTGAGCCTTTTGTCATTAGGTGGGATCAGCGTGGAGCGAACACAGAGTGAGAGCTGAGTTCAACGTGCACTGAGACGTCTGCAGGACCTGTGCTCAGAATGACCAATGATGGTGAAGGGCTGAAATATAAACCTGATTTTTGTTTATTTATAACGTGTTGAACATCAGTACTTGCAGCCTCCGTTCACAACTCAAAACATTTACTTTCGGGGGAAATAAAAAATTCAAACCCACATTAAAGTATAAAAAACCCAGAATGAAAACCAACAAATGAAGTGTGAAGCTCACCGTTCTCGCTCTCAGCCTCAAACGCACTTTTTCCCCTGCAGTGATTGTGATGTTCCACATGATCAGAGCCGCCGCCGCCTACGCTGGGTATTGAACATATTGATGCACGGATCCGCAGCAGTAAAACAAGATCTTCGCTGCCTGAGTCGGCCTGTGGAGACCTCGGCTGAGAGGAGCGAGGTTCACTGCGTCTGTGTGGGCTTGTGCGAGATAGAAAAAATAATTCCTACAGATTCTGCGGAGGAGTGAAGAGAAAACACCGGTGAAGACTCGGCCGGAGAAGTGAAGTCGTACTTCTGAATCTCACACTCTCGCAATGGCTGAGTCGTGGTTGCAATGGACGAGGACAGAGACAAAATCTAATATCACGACTTTCTGATTGTGTCGTGCAGTGTAGTGTAGTGAGGAGCACAGGAGCATAGTAGAAGCTATTACCTAAACTCGGCATCGTTTCTTCTCACTGTGTCTGTATGAAATGGCAAATGACCAGAATAACTATCAGTGGAATGCATACCTGCGTCCAACTGTGCTGATAAATATAAACCAGACAAATTGCACACTCATAGACAACAGTCCCTTCAATATGCCTGATTTTCTTCTTCAAGTTTTAGGACTATTTCCTGGGAAATCAGAGAAAATATCAAAAAAACAACGCAGACAAAAGAAGAGCGATTTAAAAAAAAATCCTGGATCCACAACCTCGTCTGTATCTACGCCAAAATTTAACGGATTATTTCTTGGCCCACGTTCCAACCCGTCAAACAATTTCGAAATCCCTTCAGTAGTTTGAACCAACCACCTCCATCACGACCAGCATATCGATTTCTCACCTTCTTTTTTACTTTTCATCTCACAAAACGGAACATATGGTCACAAGTCGTAAATCGTGAGCTTTGGCTTTTCCATCGCAGGTGATTTACTCGTACAGTGCGAGTTGTAATCTGACCACAGCATTTTTAAAATGGTGCCGCTTCAACCCTGTTGAACATAAAGTTAAAACACAGTGACAAAGAGATGAAATACGATTCTGTCTGTGTTAGAAATGCGACTATTTTTGTGGTTATAAATCCTCGGAGCCGACGCCCCTGAGATAGAAACCAGCTCTCAGCTGTAAACCAGCTTCTCTCTCTCTCCGGTGCCACACTGTGCCACATCATCACTATTGTAACACATATGTGCACCGATAAATCCAAAAGAAAGTCCTGACCGAGCGGCGCACATCAATAAGCTTCACTGTGTGGAGTTCCCTGCTGGAGCACTTTGTGTGTTGATTTATATTTCACTCATTACAAGAAGTCACAGACCGTAAAGGAGCCGGGACGAGGAGACAAAATGGAATCTGTAAAACAAAAAAAATTAAAGTGGATTTTGGCTTCAAACCAGTAAAAGTGAGGTTCACCCCAGGAGATGTGAGAAATGATGGGATGTAAAGCAAATCTGACAACAACCCTCTCCAGTTAATTAGCTTGGCACCGGTTTGCGTGAAGCTGCCATTGTGTGGTTGTCTACGTGCTGGGCAGTGATCAGGCATCTGCGGGGACATCGTGTCTCCTCCACAGGGACAGAGGGGACAGAGGCTCAGTTAGTGGAAACTCGAATATAATAAAATACAGTACAGACACGATGGCAAATAGCGGGCAGACAAATAAAAATCATTTCTAATTTGAAATAAGACTTCAGGCACAAGTGATAGTTTGAAAGGACAAAGTAGTTTCCTGCTCTATGTATTTTAACAACTTTCCAAAAATAAAAGCTCAGTATAGTGCAGCAGGATTAATAGCTGCTCCTGTGTCTCTGTGTCCTTGTGACTGGGGCTTGTGCTGTTGCTCAGTCTGTGTTTGCTGTGTCAGCTCTGTTCTCATGTCACTGCACCAGTGGCGAAGTCGTGTCTGCACCACTGTGACCAGCAACTGATGGAGACATTTATACATGTGGCCATTAAACTATATTGGCCATGTAAAGTGTGAGAGGAAGGATATTGCACTGTTCACTCTAAACTGAATATGGGGTTGTTACATCTTTTTAACTATAGAGTGGATTCAGGCATATGATTCAATGCTTTGATATTTTCACTGGTTTAATAACTGTTGTGTTCATCCTGGTTGGAAATATGATCAAGACAAGTGGAGCTTTGTAGGAAGGATCAAAGTGAGGATGTCAACCTCCTGTGTGCAAAAGCAATGACAGAGGGAATAGCTAGAAAATACAGAAATGAAAATGCTTCTGTGGTTTTGTACGTTCTTTTCTTATGTTTCTCAATTTAACACAAAAAAAGAGAAGATTGTGCCGAGGAAAGAAAATCATCGAGATCAGAAGCGAGGAAACGAAGAAATGAAACACAAAAAGAGTTATAGACCGAATGTGTGAGTTCACTTTGACAATTTGAGGGTTTTTACAGATGTTTATGGGCCAGTTTCTAGAAAGAAATAATCGTCTCTATCTCAAAACTGTTACATCTGTACTTACGTTTCTCAATATGGATTTTTTATGAAAAAACGAATAAAAACCAAATGGCAAGTTGCTCTGCTTGTCATTCTTTCAACTTTCATTTTAGTAACATATAAAAACTCTCTTAAAACCAACGAAACTTACCAATTACCTAAAAAAAACTATCTCTCAATGAACTTACCGAACTAAAGGACGACAAAATCAGTAAAACTCAAAATGGGACAGTAAAACTCAAAACTTTAAAAAGCACAGAAGAGCAGCCTCACTCCATCTGTTCATCGTGTTATAAAAACTTTGTATCTCCAAAATATGAATTATTCAGGAAGTGAGAGAAACTTATTATTGACTCAGACAAAGTCAAAGATTGAAGATCGACAAAGACACTTTCTAAATAATTCACACCTACAGATGCAGCATCTCAGGATCTAACTGTAAAATAAATAAAACTTTTACGAATGTATTTGATATTATAAAAATCCTCCTCCTGTACTTTCTGCACCAAATGTTATAGAAAACTAAACTTAAGGAAATGTTTCACAGTAAATGTTCATGTAATTGGTCCTTTAATGATTTAGTATTGCTATATAGCATAAGAATGCAACATTTTAAGGACATAAACTAACTGGGTGATGGCGGCGAACAGCCATGATGCACTGATTCTAGTTCAGTGATTTATTTTCTCCTGCTGCTGCCGCTGCTGCCGCTGCTGCTGCTGCTGCCGCTCGCCGCCGCCGCTGCCGCCGCCGTGCTGCCGCCGCCTGCTGCCGCTGCTGCCGCTGCTGCTGCTGCTGCTGCTGTTGCCCACTTTCCCCACAATGCACTTGAGAAAAGTTTCATTTTACATTTTGCTGAGTGAAAATAAATTGCCTGTGAGGACGTCCCAGCAGCCTGACATTTATTCAGCCATCTTCACAGTCGCCGTGCCTTTCCTTCAGGACGGAGCAAAGTTAATGCTCCTCGCACTATTAATGAATCCTCTAAAAATAGCAGCGCGTGCGACGCCCCCCCCGGGGAGGCTGTTAACCGAGCGGTGAGTGGGTTACAGGCGGCGGAGGATGTGTGGGAGTGTGTGTTTGTGCGTCTCCCTAAGTGACTAATAGTTTGGGCTTATTTTTGTGTGTGTTAGTCTGAGAGATTGTGGTCCTGTAATTGTGCAATTAAGTGACTGTGAGGCGTTTCACTACAATTAGGAGTTTGTTTCCTCAGAGCTGCAATCAAATGCAAAGTTCAGCCAAGTATTAAATGTCACTTGAGAGGTTTATTTTCAGTTATTGTTACGGACAGTTTGTTTTTATGCTTTATTTGGGTCACTTTATTAACAATTTAATAATATCTCTTGTCACATAAACAAGGGGGAAAATACTGCAAGTGAAGTGGAGCCGTGGTATCGAGGTCCTGCAGGAAAGCTGCTGCCTATCATGATGTTTAACACTGTTTTTAACGAACTAAAACCAAAATGATCAGAAACATCATCACTTGAATAAACATCAGTGTCATAAGAAGACTTATGGCTTAAATTGATGGTGAAATAAGGAAGAATGACACAACATTTTGATAGATACATGCAAATAGTCACCACCCAGAGTTTAGTCAGAGGCGGGTTCGGTAAAGAACCTGCAGAAATCCTACATATCTGAAATCTTATACGAGAACAAACTCTTTAAATCTAAAGTGACTGAGACTGAAGCACATGGCGCCGAACGCTCAGTTCACTGTCACCTGCATTATCATTAATTAGACCCTGCGTGATTACCCGCGAATGTCTAAGGTCGCCGTGTTTGGAACTTTTAGGTTAATAGCGTTGGACTGAAATAGGCCGCTGAGGTGCATGTTGGGTAACAGCGCGAGGCGGGGGTCTTCCACTCGGCTGGAACAGAGGGACGGATCTTGTGTCTGTCATCTCGTCGCCGTAAATCCATGCAGGAGTTACGTGGAGTCAGAGCTGATTAGCCGAGACGGAAATAGCTTCTGCTGTTCTTTTTGATAACGTGCAGACGGGCTTAATGCAGAATGCACCTTTTACTATACACACGTGCACGAGCTGAGCCTTGATACGTTAATAACAAACAAACACAGCAGAGTGATGGGAAGATGTTTGTGCTGCAGATTCACGAGAATGGATAATGAAACGGATCTTCTCTTTTTATTCAATCAAACAAATCTGTCAGTGTGGATCTGATCGTTTGTAATATACGATCCAACGATCCCTGTAATTATTGAAAAGTAAAAAAATGATCATTGACGCATCTCTAGAAGAAGCGTCCACGCCATCGGCTCTAAACAAAGATGGAGGACGCGTCTCCACTTTCTCGCGCCGGCTTCATCTGACAAACAGAAACCACAACGAAGCTGTTAACACAAACTCGTTCTCACTGCATCATTACGACGACTCCGGTTCATCTCGTTGTAAATCTGCCTCTAATTGGCTGC
Organism: Hippoglossus stenolepis; assembly: GCF_022539355.2. Taxonomy (NCBI): domain Eukaryota; kingdom Metazoa; phylum Chordata; class Actinopteri; order Pleuronectiformes; family Pleuronectidae; genus Hippoglossus; species Hippoglossus stenolepis. The sequence continues at coordinate 23,912,405 of NC_061489.1, read as the reverse complement.
TGCTTCAGTTCGACGCTGCTGCGCTTCTCTGTGGTTTTTCCACTTCTGCTCACATGTTTTATTATTAACCTGATCCGAGTTCGTGCTCAGATTCACGACTCGAAGAGAAATCAGTCTCATTTATTTATGTGCAATTATGAAACAATGATTCACAAATAACGAAGGCTCATTAATCACGTTAATCTTATTTAGATTCCGATCTTCGTTCACCTAATTTAACCTGGTGAGAGAGTTAATGATACAGCTGCACTGATGAGTACTTTACCTTAATCTGGATCTGGTTAATTAATTAGTTTTATGTAAAAACTCTGATTGGGTCTGATTTCCTGCTTCTTGTAACATAAAGACAAACAGTGACACAGGATGAACTCATGTGCTGAACTTGATCACACACACACACACACACGCACACACACGCACAACGAGCATGACTGTGTCACCGGTGTGAATCAAACCCCCGGCTCCCTGCAGCTCTACTCTAACCCAGTAAACATTACTCATTCATGTTTACAACCACAGCTTTTCGGCAGCTCCCCTGGGATTTGACCCAGCAACCTTCACAGTAGAGCGTGACGCAAAACAGACATTTTACTGCTCATCTCCTGTTCATTTTTAGTTTTACTGCAGCTGTTTTGCACATATAAAAATAATATTCGCAGACATGTCTTGTTTTCATTGTTCATGAAGTGGGAAATACAATTTAGCGTATAATGTACACATTTACACTATTTTATAATCGAGGAAACAAATGTGTGGCTCACTTGTTGAATGTTATATTCCAGGCAAATTCAATATGAACTGCTTCATGCGAGATTGGTCATTCATCCGGTGTGACTGAATCAACACTTCACCACTGTTTGTTTTTAGCGATCTCCTTTACAGTTTAAAAAGCTGCAGCTCAAATTCATTGACTCTAGGTTACCAAGGCAACTAGCCGGTTGGGAAACACCGACATGGCTGCACATACGAGGGGTTCGTCCCTGTTGGATGTTAAAACCAGACAGCGTTTGTCAGTGGCGCTCATGGATTTGACAAATGAGATAAAAGGGTTCTGAAGAACAAGCGATATCAAACCAGGAGGCCGATTGATCCTGTGCATTTACATTCGCAGCCTCTGACTTTGCTGCCGATGTGCATTATAGTAAATTGAATTAAGAGGAGGCAGTGAGGGGGGGGGGATTCATCTTAGTCATTCATACATTATGCTTATATTTTAGGTAGCGTGACATTTCTAGTAAAGCAGATAAATCCATATTGCAAATTGAACTGCTTCAATGCAGCGCACTCTAAAATATTATCTAAAGAGCAGTTTGGAAGTAAATTGACCTCCTGTGAAAAGGACATCAAGTTGGAAGTTAAAGTTAAAGTCTGGCGCTTTATATTTTTATGATAGTATTTTATATTATATCCGAATTTGTTTGGGATGAATACGAGAACTAAACAGACGTGTGCGTCAGAATTAAACCACATCGGAATCACGCAGCTTTGTTAACAAGACGTCAAAAGGAACCTGTGGATTTACATCTTACTTAGTTTTTGGTGCGTTCACTGTCTTCTCTCTCTCGTATTGTCCTGACCCGTACCTGAGAGTCTTTTCTACTCCCTTAATCCAATTTTAACACTTCTCTGAAAATAAATATCCCCCCTGCCACTCCTCTGTGGCCGGCTCTTAGCTTTTTAGTGGCAGTGAAAAGCAGCCTGGTCCGGGGCTCGGTACTCATCCCTGTCCTGCCTGTAATTGCTTCATTAGAGCCTCCGCAGCGTCTCCGCCTGGTAGCTCGGGAGATTTAATAAGAACTCAGGCGATGCTCTCAGACTCCTGCGTCTGGGCTGCTAGGATATTGCTGTGGAATTTCTAATATCCGGGCTTCATTCCAACGAGGACCGAAAGTCAAAGAACATCAAACTAAACACATTCCTGGATCCCTTCAGTCAAGCACAAGACGAGGACGCCCTCCTAAGCCTTTTGTGCCGCGGCTACATCCCCGGCGGCAACTGCTGCTCCCTCCACGGAGACGGCACAACAGAGCGCGGATTGAGTTCCTCTGGCTTCTCAGAGACGATTTCAGTGAGATAAACTGGACAAACAGAGATGTAATGTGCTGATATATAGAATAAACACACTAAAGCTTTAGTCCCAAACATGTGAAGCCTAATACTGCTTTTGCCATCATTTTCCATTATCTTGTTTAATTTGAGACAAACCCGTCACTTAGTTTTCCAAGATGGTGGCGCTCCAAGACTTTTTAGTTTGGGTTGATCAGTCAACAGACTTGTACTCGCCTTTAAACTCGTAGTCACTATTATAGAACTAGCTCTGGTTAGATCAGATTAATGAGGTTCTAACTAATAAATTCTGAGATGCAAACAATCAAAGAATCAATCAAACTTTGGAAATCTAGAACTTTTCCAAACAATTTTTTCTGAAATCCTTAATCATGGACTGTAACTAAAGATGGAAGACATGATAACTCCCTGAAAGTGAAGCCAAAACATCATGATCGCCCCCTGGTGGCTGGCTTCAGTATAGGCCATAAACCCTGCCTTCTACAAAAAGTAAAAAGTACACGTTAAATCATTTGTTTCCAAAGATGGTTTCTGTCATTTCAGGTAGTTCTTATCACACTAGTGTTTAGTTTTCTGGTAAATTTGGTTTTAATCAGTTACTTTCTGCTATGAAATGTGATTGACAGCTGAGACACTTGCAATTGGCCGAGCTTGTGTATCTGTGGGACCTCAGTTCCGCTTTCTGGCTCCAAATGTGCAAGATGGACGTGTTTGTACGCAGGATATTCTGGCTTCATGTCTGGATGGCGGGAGGAGGTGGAGACACATCGTCCATACGTGATGATGGTTAAAAGCAACTCCATCTAAAGTGTTTTCCGCTCGGCTGCAGCTGCCGCTCTCTGGTTTGAGCGAGAGCGAGTGTCAGAAAGTGTCATTGATGTTTGTATCCAGTGATAGGAAACAGACGAGCACAGCACGGCAGCGCAATTCACAACTACTACATTGCAACAGTTAATTACAATTAGTAGTACTGCGTTACACCAGGAGCAATCTTAGGAGTTAATTCTGCTGCTACGCTCACTGCATTTCCCTGGAGCAGTGATATACTAGAACCTGAAAGGCAGGAGCAGGAGGTATTATAGAAAATACCAAGGAGAATAGTACAAAACTGAGATGATGATGGTTTGTTATTGTTTTATATATGTGTATATATGACGATGATAATTATGAAATCGCCACAGTAAGTTAAAGTGTGAATTCCCTGCAGATTAGACCAAACACAAATATGAAGGGTGCTGTCACATAATATCTATATGGGGTCTTTACTATATATAGCCAACAGCAGGGGGATGGGGAAGGCAGGGTGATGACCAACATTTGTGTGTGTGTGTGTGTGTGTGTGTGTGTGTGTGTGTGTGTGTGTGTGTGTGTGTGTGTGCAGTGTGTGAAAAGGACACACAAGATGAAAAGGGATGTGTGTACAGTGTGTTTTTCCCTGGATGTGTGTAGCCTGCCTTTGTGCATGTAACTTGTATATATTGCAGCATATGTATGCATTCATATACCAGTGCATAAAACACGCCTGCTTGCATCTTCGCTTGTGTGTGTGTGTGCGTGTGCGTGTGCATGTGTCCTACTCACGTGATGACCAGTGAGGTGGAGAAGAGCAGCGTTCCCAGCAGGCCGCGCCGGCAGTCTGCGTTCTTCCTCTGGCGCTGGTGCATCTCGCCGCCGCAGTTGTCGCAGCAGCGGCACATGCAGAAGAAGAGGCCGACTAACGGTATCAGGACGGCGAACAGCAGGCCCACCGCCGCACACACGAGGAAGCCTATCTCGTAGTAGATGGCCTGGGGTCAGCGTGGGGGGGGGGTGAGTGGAATGAAAAGGGAAAAATAATGAGATGAGGAATAAGGAAACATAACAGTGGCGAGCACGGCAATGAGATGAGGTGAGAAAAGGGCATCAGAGGTGGAAAAAGGGAGGAAAAGAGATTAAATAAAAAGAGGTGAGAATTAAGTGGTGGTGGGATTGTATCAGGAGAAGGGAGCGGGTGAGTCGGGGAGTGAGGGAGAGAAGAAAGGATAGATTAACAACGACATAAAGGAGAAGAAGGAAGGACACACACAAGGATGCTGAGGATAAAACGAGCAACAAATCTAAAAATATCTTGCAGGATCCCACTGCAGGAAATTCTCTCTCTACTCTTTGTCCAAAGGGGGATTTGTGGATAAACAAAATACACATTGCATAACACTAATCACTGCCGGAGAATCCTTTTCTTTCCGGTTCTTAAATACCACAAGCAAATTCAATAATCAACTCTTTAGATACAATATTATTCAAGACAGATGCCAAGACTCCTAAGAGCTGTGAGATGAAAACACAGCGATTCTTAAAGGTTGTTTTTACATGCATTTCCAATAAAGTGCCATATGCACCGAGAGGATAACAACATCTCAAGGATTATAGGAGTCAGAGCCGTCTACGTAGCCCCGTGGAGCAGCTTTTTTCTCACTCTAATGAAGGGGAAAAGCATATCTGATGAAAAACCTGCTTCAATAGGAAGGAACTACACAGCAGTTAGTGCTCTGCAGCGACGCTCCGCCCTATGAGGAGCACTTTAAACTCACATCAAGTCATGAAATCCTGATTTTCTGGAAACAAGAAGACAAATAAGCCCCCGGGGGTTGAGATGATTAATTACAACTGTTTCAGTGAGGTTCGTCCTTTTTTTAATAATTTCACAGCAGAGTGTCGCTAGGAGAATAAGAAGATGTGCTCAGCTGATGATGAAGTGGAAGAGGTTTGAGGATTCATGGGAAATTGAGGCAGAAATGAAACAGGTGAAATTATCTCTTGGCAGTATAATCACTTAACTCCGTCTTTATGGCTGATATTAAAGAATTGCATGATAAACTGACAAATAAACAGCCAGTGCACCCAGATTCAACTGATGCACTCTGATATAACAGCCTTACATTCTGCCTGTATGCTAGTTATATCCCATTTAAAAACAATGAAGCAGAACAAGTATTAGAAACACTTCTCAGTATGAGGTAACTCCACTCGCCTCCAAAATGACCGTAAAGTTGAATCAATAGCTCTGAACGACACTTTAAACTATAAGTAACCGTTAAACCTTCAGGTGAGAATATACTGCACTGAGCAGCTGGAGCTAATAAACTGGAAAATGTGCTCAGAGAAAATGCATCGAAGCTTGATTCTTCAGTATTTTCATTTCACCTGTAAAACAACGTCAAACGAGTTCACAGACAGGGAAGTTGTGATGGTTAATAAACAGTTAAAGGAGACATATTCTGCTCATATTCAGGATGTTATTACTTGAGAAGGTTTAAAAGCTCTAATGTTCACTTTCCTCAGACTGTCCCCTGCTGCAGCTCCTCTTTTCAGCCTCTGTCTCAAACACTTGGTTTTAGCTCCTGTCTCTTTAAGGCAGCCCCCACCTGCCCAGTGTACGCTCTGATTGGCCAGCTGGTCCACTCTGTTGTGATTGGCTAACCAATGTACGAAAATGTCATTAGTGGCCACCAAGTTGGAGCAGACAGCGAAAACTTTTGTATATAAGTTGTCGAGTTGCAGACGTCATTAACTACCAAATAATATAAATTTAACTGTTTGTCAATCTTTAACAAACATCCAGTTTTTAGTCAATACAGACGTTTTTATGATTAACATGCAAATTACCTATTCGCTTGTCAAACCTGTTTTTTTTCTTTACTCTTTGTCACTTTGCAAATATTGGACAAATGTGTCAAGGTGTTGTTTAAACTGTCAAGACACATAAAGACAAGATATTTTGTTTGCAGTGTCAATGTTTTTATTTCCCTATATTCCAACGACTTCACACCTCGGGGAACTGGGAACTTTTAAGGAGCTCGTAAAGGTACAGAAGCTTCGTTAAGGGGCGTGTCAGGCTAGCTGCTATAGGCGTCAAAATTAAAACATTGGATATTTTAACTTTGCAAACTTTTACACAAAGAGCCTAAAAGACACTTGAGGAAATGGAAAAAACTGAACAAAGCATCTTATGTCTCCTTTAATGAGTGAATAGAGGTCAGAGAGTTAATACATGTTGGTGAAGGGCAGTAAGATTAAAACACCAGGACTATATGTCAGTAAGGAGTTAGTGGAGGGATGAACTCGGCTGCATCTTCTGACTCAGGATTCCTCTTCGTCATCTATGAAATCCGCTCGTTCCTCAACCCAACGTCTCAATAAGCCGGGACTTTGATTGAATATTCGAAATATTCAAGGTGACTCGACACGATTTCTTACACATTTCTCCTGATGCGATGAGAGAGTTAACTTGTCGTGTTGGCAGGCTCGGCTCCTCTACCTCCTCTTGTCATGTACGACAGCGCCGCCGCTTAATCTGCTCCTATCTGCACCGCACTCAGCACCGGCTTTGGAAATTGGCAAAATTGAATAGGGGGTTGGTAATTCCCACACCGTATGTAACTTGTCACAATGAAGCTCAATAGCGTCTCATTATAAAAGGATCAAAGCGGCGCTGCTACCCGTGCTCCTGAACGGACGAACTGCTCTCCCAGCTGATTCGCACTAATCTTAATCGCTCCGCGTAGGTCAGTGACCCTGCGTTCTCCGGGGACCTGCAGCTTTTACCTCTGAACATACAGAGAGAGAGAGAGAGAAAAGAAGTGAACATGTCAGAGAGAGAAAAAACTTGTCTCCACTTGATTTGAAAATCTTCATGAAAACTGGGGAGATCTCCCGCTGTGAGAATAATCCAAACTCCCAAAGCCGGCGTTTGGATGAGAGAGGATTCGGGCTGTGTCAGGGATATACAGGAGTTTACAAGCTGACACTCACACCCTTTCGGACCGAATCCAATTTTGGGGTCAGAGAACGGAGAGGACGGAACAAACAGCTCTGTCGAGATGCAGAGGAAAAGCAAAGAAGAGACATTGGACATCTGTTAGATACGAAACAGACGGAGTCCTCTGTCCATACTCTGCATTAACTTCATCCATATTTGTCTGCGTCTTATAAAAAGCTTCAGGACACGGACAAAACAAATCAAACAGAGCAGTACCACTGGAAATCGTGGGGGGGCAGTGTTGCCAATAGTTCAAGAGATGACCGTAGAACTCGAGGAGGAAAATGTCAACAATGGTGGAACTTAATATTGATTTCCTGTTTTGCCTCTTTCTTAAGAGATGATAATCAAAACCTCTCCCACCATCGACATGTTCGTTGTCGTCAGTAACTCTTGACTCTGTGCTTCCCTCTAGTGGACGTCGTCTTAGCAACAATGCCAACGTAATGGAAGTATGTGGGGCAGTGGCGGTTACGTCGTTTAAAACTGACGGTTTCCATTTTTGTACATCAAGGCATCATGAATGAGCCTTCAAAGCACCAATGTCAGCCCATGCGTTGAGGGCATTGTGCAAATCTGAGCGCTCGCGTTGTCACCCGGCCTCTGGGCTCTCGCTTGTTATTGGGGCGAATCTTCACAAAAGAAGGACAAAATGTTTTATTTTCCCACCACCGCTCTTCAAGCGCCCGCAGCTCTGACTATTTTTGGAGCGTGGCTTTATCTTAACAAGTGCCCAAAAGAGGAAGATGACCTTCTAACGAGAGCGAACTGGATGTTGAGGTGGCAGCATGTGTGTGCGCGGCGAGGACGTTTCTTCAGAAATCAGATTTCATCAAGGCGGCGGCCACAAGCTCTGCTGAAGTGTCCTCGAGCAAGATGCCGTCACTGAGTGTCAGCTAAATGTCTGAGATACACGAGCCGCTGTGAACGAATTAATGATGCGATTCCTTTTTGTTGGTTTTTGTGTGTGTGTCCCATTTTGATTCATTATCCTGACTGGGATCATGTTGCTATTAAACTGGACTGGGAGCTGCAAGAGACACATGATATTCCCAGTGACATGATTTCCACACTAGCAAAAGGACAACAAATATTTATTGCACTTATTAGTTTACATCTTTATTTGTATTTATATATCTTTTCTATAGATTTTCTAACCTGTGCTTTTGCAATTCGATAAAGTTAATCGGGAAATAAAACAAACACGGATAGAAGCAAGAAAACTAAGAACGTCATTGTTTACCTTGTTGCTCTGTGTGTGTGATTTATAAAGTCTAAAGCTTTTGTCCACGGGCTAAATATACTTTTAATCCGGACTAAGATTACACAGGGGCTTTCACCGACTAGCGAACCTTTTTAAGAGTGACCAGTTTAAAGGCAGCAAAGTTATCTGCTCCACTGGGTGCAGGTGTCACGGTGGTCAAGTGTTTAACACCGTCGTCCCACGCCAAGAAGGTGGTGGTTGTTGGCGAGTCGGCTGTTTTGTCTCTGAATGTAAACTGACCTCTCGCCGAATTCCCCCCCCGGCTAGAAATAAGCAATATCCTCTCCTCACTGATGGATGGACTTTGGGGTAAAACAGTCTTTTAAGGCAAACTTTTATTAATTATTAATATCAGAAAGAACGGAACAAAACAGTAGCAGCTCGGACGAGAATGATACTCGACCAGCCACAGTCATAAATCGAATCCAGTCTTAAAACGCTCCACTGCAGAATCGAGGTATCGCCACAGTCATACTTTATTGACCCGTGACTGTGCCCAACCTCTTTATCCAAAAGTAAAACTAAAGAAATATGATGATGAGGAGGCAACAGGATAATCTGCACAGGGAAGAGGTTCTAATTGATGTTTTCCTGAATGATCTGTTTGAAGCACTTAATAGGACAGATGCTCTTTTACGAAGCTGCGTCAGTGGTGCAGGTCAGTATGTGAAGATTTACAGTCGAAGAAAGAATTGTGCCAACATCAGCACACTAAAGATCAAGTGTGTGTCTGTGTGTGTGTGTTAACATGTGGCTTATATACTTGCTGTGGTTAGTGTGGACAACAGGGAGGGAAATACTGCTGAGACGCAAATTAGCCGACCGACCAGCAGTTTCGAAAGGAATTCACTATACGACCACTGAAGAGTTTTAATGTTCTGCTCTACTTTTACACACTGTCAGTCATTACAATCAGGAAAACTCAAAGAGCAGGATCGAGTTTGGGAGCGTGCGGCTAAAAGTACACTAAAAGTATTGAATTCACAGATTCAGCAGTAAAACGAGACACTTAAATTTACCACGCCAAACCCATGTTGGTGTTTCTTCCATTATATGTGGTTTGATAGGACGCTGAGAGGAACGTGGCGGTTTGTGCTGCACGCTATCCTCCTCTGCCCCGACAGGACCACGAGTGCTCAACAGAGAAAGAAGGAAAACAGGCTTTTATTTCACTATACGTCGAGTTTCCACTACACTCAGATGAACCGTTGCATTATCCTTGATTGCGATGATGCAGGAGGATCACAGTCAGTGACGAGGAGTCATTTGATGAACAAACGACGAAGGGGGTTTTCATCAGTGCCGCTGATGAAAGTCTGAGCAAGCCAAAGGGTGGGTGGTTGTGAGGTGGATGGTGAGGGATGGGTGGAAGTCGTAGAGCTGCACAACTAATCTCCTCTTCTCCAATAATGAAAATGTAGCCAATGCATAGAGGACACAAAGTGGTAAAGGATTTCTGCTTCAGCTGTGCAGCCCCACTGACTCGCATTGGGGACAGGATGGAGCAGGACGACACAGGGGGACGGGGGGTTTGACTGTAAATCCAGTGAAGTGCAGACTTTACCTGAAGGGTCAGCACTATGTTCTCTGGCTGAGGGAGGCCAGATCAGATGGAGAGGGCATGCAGAAGACAAAGGCAACTCAGCGTCAAAGAAAGAGCAAAGCCACAAAACAGGAAACACGTGGATGAAATAGAACAAAAGCAACAAAAATAAAGTTTTCAAAAACCCAGCATGCATATCCACATAGTTGCAGTTTGAAATTACTGCACACAGACAGATGGTAGAATCCTCCATAATTAGGAAAAAGTATTTCCTTCAGGTCTCAGCCAAAAACAGAGAGCTTGAGGTTGTTAAAGTTGTTGTTTATAAAAAAACTCAGATGTTGTTTCGTTCTCTAAATTCATACATTTTGCCAGAAGCAATTACCGTTTCCTTTCTGGGGTCCCGGTGATAAGATCGCCTCGGTTTACAAAAGCTATTAAGACCAGAACACTCACAGACTGCAGAGCGTCTCTCTGTGGTGCACTTCTCGTGTAATTCACATCATATATTGCTAGAAGTGATTAGAAAAACATGAGGCACTAAAGCAGACAAATAGATGCAGCAGAACAATGATTGTAAAACACACGTACGCACGCACGCACGCACACACACACACACACACACACACACACACACACACACACACACACACACACACACACACACACACACACACACACACACACACACACACACACACACACACACACACTCTTACCTTTTGATATTCCGTCTGAATGGCTCCAAACTTGTCCTTTGCCAGTTTGACGATCAGATCTGCAGCAACACAGAAACAAGAAAAGACACGTGAAGAGAACTGTTGGTGTTTTTCTGTAATACAAATACAACGCACATTCTGGAGAGTTTCTACACAAGTTAAATACAAGACTTTTTAAAACCATAACGTAGGAAATTCAAGACCAATGACGAGCCCGACAGATATGAGGGAATATCAGAGTCCCAGAAGAAGCGAATAACTCTGGAAATGTCACGTCATCTTGGAAACTACAGACTAGAGAGAGTCGGAATCCAGAGTCGAGTGAACTGAGATCAGTTCTGACAATTCTGACATTTCTTCTAAAACATACAACGAATTACAACGAATCGTTAAATGAACTTTAACGCAATTACGACCATCCTAAACACATTTAAGACCTACTATAACTATTACCTACTATAATCTATATCATAATAACTGAACTTGTTGGTATAGATGGTCCGGTGGTGTGGAAACTTCCCTGAGCCAACAGGAGCAGAATATAGTTTTTTGTGAGAAGTAATTTCTGTCAAGCTGAAGCAGCAAGTTGACACTTTTGACAAGATGGTGTCGGGGGAGATCCAGACGCACACTGACACTGCAGTGGCCCTTCATCCGCTGCTCTTCCCTCCGGGCTTCAGGCCGGGCCAAGTCTGACAGTGTGAGCAACTCCTTCATTATTTATCAGTGGACTGACATCGTGTTAGGATGCTGTCGATAGCCTGGTTCCTTCTGAGTCCCGGAGGAACCTAATTAAGTCCCGCATGACGAGAAGGATCATCGTCGTTATTGTTAGAATGATGAAATGTCAAAAACTAATTCCTATCAACATCTGTAATGTCTGGGAATAACTGTATGGAAACAGCTGTTGGGCCTGACGATGTATCGGTTGATAAAAATCTAAATCTATATAAAAAATATGAGCCTTCCACAGACATCAATATCTGCGTTTATGTTTCCTGATATGAAAACAGAGTAAACCATGCTGAAAAGATGTGCATTTATGTTTACATTTCACACAAAAATGTATATCTTAATTCAAGTTCTATATATTTGTATTTTGTTTTTAATTCTTGGTATTTATATTCAGGTTTAGGGTTTATTTACAAGAAATGACATGATTTCTCTGTCACAAAATCTTGGGAATCATTGCCAACTGTTTTTTAACATCGGCCAATATATTGGAATCAGAAATGTTTTACCCCCTAACATCAATATCTGCATTCGTCCAAATCGGCTGTTCTCTAATTAGCAGATTCTGTGCTTCACCTGGACCATTAAAGCTGTAGATGTGGAATCAAAAATGAATAAGAATAACTGCATTGACGCTCTAGTCCACGTCTTCACACCTGCATGTGTTTGAGCTAAAGACAAATAATAACTTATATAAATAAAACCTAGTTCCTGAAGTCATAGGTTTCCTGCTGGTTTAAAACTATTTTAGAACTTTGATCCGGTTCGATCAAAACAAAAAGATGAATTCCCTGAAACACAACAAATCAAACCCGGTCTGACACTGCTCCCTCCCACGTCTCCACCTGCTGCAGTTCAGGCTGTGACTCATCAGATAAAGATGACAGAGGCAGGAAGTCTTCTCACAGGCGAGAGGTTTCCAAAAATAAGACGTGAAAACACTCTCTGGGTTTTTGTTTCTTTCTTCTGCAGCAGCAGCGTTTCTTCACTGAGGGAAGAACACATCCCACAGAAGAGATGTTTGATTCATCACAAAACAGACTAATGATTCTTGCCTATAATCCAAAGCATGAGATGTGTGTTAACATGAGGCAGCTCCAGGATCAGACTTCAGCCGATGTGAGGAAACAGAAGAGCTCCTCGTTAGGCGCGATCACGTCTAATTGCCTTTTTATTGAAACATTTATTGACGCAGGATTATTTGTTGTATTCCTCAGTCAGTCCTGCTCCGCACTTTAGTAAAACCACACGTGTTGGAAGCACAACTAGAACTGGAGTTACTCGCTAAAGACAAGTCTGACAGTCGCCTCTGCAAAGGCGTTTACGTTTGTATGTTTGTTTGTTTGTTTGTTTGTTTGTTTGTTTGTCAGCAAGATTACGCAAAAACGACTGAAATGAACAAAGAAACAGATCCAGGAAGTTTCTTTAACATTGCGAGACAGGGTGTTCTTGACATTTTCACCAATTTCCTCTGGAATAATTCATGGATCTAGATGAAAACAACAGAGCGTATTTAGGGGACTTATATCTACGAGTGCTTTGGTGCAGCTTGACTGGATTTGAGGTTGTTGGGCCTTGGCTGAGGTTTGTTTGCTTGTCAGGGGTTGATGGTCCAGAACATGAACTGGACAAGTCTGTCGGTTATCCTTCTCGCTGTCTTTGTTGAAATGATCACGTTGTGGTTTGAATGCAGTTTCCAAAGTCGCTCCACTACCAGAAATCACTTCTTTGCCGCTCTAGATATGTGTCTTCACTTTTAGAACTATATCCCAATGAACATGACATATTTGATGTGACATTTAAGGGGACTGCATGGGCTCTACTGAGTGTCAGAGCTGAAGTCTGTGATCCACTGTTCCCACCAGTAAGAACAGGGCTGTTGTAGGTCAGCCTGTAAACGTGCTGTTTGTTTCCAGCTCCCATGTTAGTCCCTCCGCCCTCACACGGCTGACGGCAGCAACTATTGTGTGTCGCTGGTTGTGTTGTAAAACAATCCGGCCTCTAGGGAGAAAAATAAAAAGCACCGAGCTCAGCTATCATCTTCTCTTGTTGTAGTGAAGCTTTGTGTGTTTCTAAGAAGCTCCTGACCTTGTGGTGAAGGTGTGTTCAAAGTCCCCTTTTCCCCACAGGATGCAAACTGTAACCGAGGTAAACAAGAAGTGCACTATCATGCACCAGGCCTCAGGGGTGGGGGGATATTTTAAAACATGAGAAGAGATGGTTCAGTTCTGTGCTGCTCTCACTGAGAGACAGAGGATTAACGAAGATTACAACTGCAGCAATTAGTCAATCGATAGAAAATCAATTAGCACCTGTTTTGATAATGTGTAGTCATCTTAAAAAGGTCAAGGGTCAAGGTCAACTCTTTAAATAACAGACCACAATAATGTCAGAAAATTACATCATGCATAGTTCAAATATCTCTGCATCTTTTGAAGTTATAGACTCGACCTGCAGCTCATAGAGATCGAAAAAAGATTTATCTTCACCTGGTAGAAACCAGAGTGATGTTCACACAGCAGTGAACAGTTGTAGGAAGCAGGCTGGAGTAAAGACTGGATTCTGGGGTTCACATGTCATCTCCAGCTTCAATCATCAAGTCCTGACACTTCTAAAAACCCAGCTAAGGTCTGGTTGACAGAATTCAGTGAAATCCCAGCGGCATGAACGATTTCTCTGGAACCTGTTAGTCGGTGCAAATGAGTTTTACATTAACCACGTCGCCTGGAGCGGCAGCGGTGAAAGCTGAGGCTAATAAACGAATAGATGTTTGGGACATCAGCCAAGAGAGGATGCATCAGGAAATAAAGGAAGCAGTGAGAGGACGGAGGGATGAAAGAGAGATGAAGGAGAGAGGAAGAACAAAGAGAGGATGAGTGAGGAGAAAAATAGGAGAGGTGAAAGAGAGAAAAGCGGAGAGGAGGGAGGGCTGGATTGAATCCAACCTCCGTTTTCCAGTGAGAGGCATTTAATCCCTCTCCATGAGCGAAAAGCTCACTTGATGGGAGAGTTTCCACCCACGTTAACTCTCTGCTGTCCGTCTTGTCTGCTTGAACATGAACGTATCCGTCAGGACGCTGCGGCCTCTGACACCTGAAAACTGACCTGTGGTCTGTTTGTCCACATTTCAGAAGTCTGCACTAACTGTGTGTAGGTGTGTGGATTAGGAACTGCGCTTTCAGCAAAATGCAGATTCAAAATAGAAATGTAAATGTATATGTGGAGATATATCTATGTAAATGTAAATACAGCAGCAGACGGGTTCCGTAGCTTCTCGGCATCGAGACTTTACAGCAGATTCAGTGAAGCTTTGCATGGAGCTCAAGATAAAGAGGCGAGATGAGTTTCTTCAGTTTCACAGGAGAGGTTTCTCTCGCCCTGAGGAATCCCACAGCTCTTTGTTGGTTCTGCTGCTCAGCATCAGAACAACAGGGGAGAACAAACTTGTCACGGTGCTGAACACTTTCACAACTTTTTTCCTCACCAGGGTGGAACACTTAATGAAGCATGTAGTATTTATTACAGTAGCACATTTGGCTTTGAGGAGGAGGAGGCTCAGTTATGTTCCCAGTTGTGTGGATATATGAATTTCACAGTTTATAATCTAAGTTTAGATTAAACGCAGAGTGAGAGTTTGTTTTATTCCAGATTTAATGAAGGTAGATAGAGAGAAGAGGTTGTATAAGGTCACGTAGATGTCAGTGTTCCTGTTCCTCTTCAGTGATACTTGTGTTTCTGAATCTTTTTATTATTGGATTGAATCCTCCCCAGCTCAGCTCAGTCAGGATCCCCCCCCTCACCCCCTGACAATGGTTCTTACAGTGATGGTTCTATAATGAGACGGTCAGTGTAACCCAGAGGACGTCCTGTGGTTGTTACCGAGGCAGAGCTGTTGAGATGTCTGACCTTTATAAACGCTGTGCCGAGCCTCTAACAGCATTCAACCATTCAGGAATATCACGTAACATACGCTCTATGAAAAGCCAATAACCTCGTCCCTGTGGGAGACTCAGCTTTTTCTTCTCAAATAAATGTCATGAAAAAAAACCACAGGTCTTGTTAACAATGAAGCTCCTGGTGGGTCGAGACGAGCAGGGGAGTGTTGACGTACTGAAAATAAAATATAATTGTATTGAATCTCTGGTTTAGTCTTTTACAAAAACCCGTGTCTCGTCTTCACCTTTTATTGAACATGGTTCGACTTTGACACTCAGGCTCTTGTTATTCTTCGCTTGTAATGTTGGGAACCAGAAAATAAAAACTTTTGTCTACTGCTGCACTTGAAAGATCTGTTTGAATGAAAGCACTTGCAGAATTGAAAAAAAGATCAATAGAGAAACTGTGTCATTGTCTCTCTAATGTTGACAACACAACACAACACAACACACACAATATGATTTTATACTGTAGACGTTTAAGTTATAATAGATTTTTGACAGTTTTAGAAGCTATATTTAAATCCTATATGCAACATAAACATGTTTTTCACATCTTATACTCACATTGTATTTTAGTATGTCACATTCCTACCTAACCTCATTACATTGTCTTTAAATGCAAACAACTACTGCAACTTCACATCTCTTGTGTTTTTTCTCGTTTATAGGCTTATTCGTTGTTCTATTATGATTTAGTACTTTATTGTGTGTTCTAGTACTTTATTGTGTATTATTTACTTAGGGAGTACGTGCAGCTTTTAGTACATTTTATGTTTATTACATTCTATTTTGAGCTGTTTTAATTCTTTCCATCGGTTTTATTGCTACCTGTGCAATGCCCTTGACCTGCTGCTGTAACACAATGATCTACTTTGGGATCAATAAAGTACATCTATCTATCTATCTATCTATCTATCCATCTATCTATCTATCTATCTATCTATCTATCTATCTATCTATCTATCTATCTATCTATCTATCTATCTATCTATCTATCCATCCATCCATCCATCCATCCATCCATCCATCCATCTATCTATCTATCTATCCGTCCATTTATCCATGGACAAACTATTCAATGGCGACATTTTTCCTAAACAACCTCAAACATGTTTTTCTTTACAGTCATTTCTATCATTAATTTACATGTGCACCTACTAACAGTTGACACAGCTCTGGACACTTAACTCTGTATTGCTGTTGAATGCAGGTTGGAGTCGTTGATGCTTTGTAGTGAGCATAGTTACAACATGCAGCAGGTGCACTGCAGGAACTGGACTGTGATTGGAGCAGATCGTCACAGACATGCACCGTCTGCTACTAGAGACACGTTAATGCTGCTGGAGTTGAAGAAAAGGAGGCAATTTTCATTTATTCAAGCAACTAAACGAGTGAAATTGAAAATCAGGAGGTGTAAAAGAGCTTAAGACAGAAGGAAGGATCGCTGAAGCAGGAAAAAACAAAGATGTGGAACAGGCGGAGACAGATGGATGAATAAAAAACAGGAATCCTGGGAAAGAATGTGAATACTAACAGGGAAGTAGAAGGATGAATTGATGGATGGATGCATGATGGATGAATGTGGAGGAGGGATGGACAGGTGAGGGATAAAGTTGATGCCGTGGTTTACTGACGGCAGCGTGGCCAAACCTGTGTGAACTGCAGCACGGAGAATTAAATTCTAATCAACTTGCACCAGCAGCCAAATCAACACAACT
This sequence comes from Hippoglossus stenolepis, assembly GCF_022539355.2. Classification (NCBI taxonomy): domain Eukaryota; kingdom Metazoa; phylum Chordata; class Actinopteri; order Pleuronectiformes; family Pleuronectidae; genus Hippoglossus; species Hippoglossus stenolepis. The sequence goes on along the minus strand of NC_061489.1, from coordinate 23,895,626 downwards.
CTGCTTCTGCCCTTCCTAAGCCCCCGGCAGCCGCCTGCGACAACACCCGCTGCTCACAGGCTTATTAAAACATATATAAATAAATAAGCCCGGCCACGAGATCCGCTTCCACACCACCACGACGCAGCGGTGCAACAAAACAGAACCAGTCAGGGATGCTTTCTCTTTTTTTTACTGAACACAGGGGCGGTGTAGCAGACGACGTGGATTCTCCCTGACAAAGTTATCTGAGGACACTCGCACCGAAGCGGAGAGAGAGAGCTTTGTGTAGAGAATTAAATTCAGCAAGGGGTTGTAACACTAATGCAGACAGGAGAGTCTTCTTGGCGTTTCTCTGTCGCTGAGGTGACATAAACAGGATGTTTGCTCCTGCCCTCATCCTTCACACTCCTGTGTAATAACTCGCAGGATTTACATATAAATGCAGTTTTCAGTTTAAAGCAGCGGTAATGGATGTTATTGTGTTAACTGGGGATCGAATGTGAGAGGGGGGGTCACCTCTGGTTACCACCCAGCTCTGCAGGTCCCCTCAGGTAAGAGGCAATTAATTCAGGTGCCTCACAAAGGTGCTGCTGCTCCGCATACAATGGACAAACTGTTGATTTTAGCAGAACTACAGACTAGTCATTTTTCAGACGGCAATCGTTAAAGAAAAGCGCAGCACAGAAGGAAAGTCAAACCAAACAAGTAGAGAAATTAAGCCAAGAACTGTTTGTAACACTAACTCACTGGATCCTTAAAGACCCGTCACACCTCCTGTCCTCTGACTTTGACCTGTTACCTTCAGGCCGACGTTACAGAGACGATAAGTGTCAAGCTTTCATTCATCCCAACGTCTATCACTCTACTCAATAAGGAAACATGTTGCTTCGACCGTGTATCTCAACAACCTGTACACTGTGTCTGGCACATTTTATTCTCTGGTTTTTAGGTTTTACATCTTTAACTCCTTTGAGTGTTTTCAGGGCAGGTGCAATATTCAACTCACTGTTATTCTGCATATATCTCCTTGTGTACTGGTTTTGGTGTTATTTCCCCATGGGGACAATCAAGTACATTTGATTTGATTTGCACACGTGGTGACATGTCTTGCAGTCAAGGCGTGTTGGTACCCAGGACGCCTCCAGGTGCCTCCAGGTGCCTCCAGGAGGCGTCACTGGGCCTCAGCTCTGTGATCACACGCTGTGAATGTCGAGTAACACCAGGAGCTAAACACATCTGAGGGCTGTTTAATCCTTGTTGCTGTGCAGAATAATGACATTTTCAAGTCATGGCTTCGGTGATTTCAAGATATTTAACCTTTACTCTATGAACATTGAAGTAGGATTCTGCAGATTCTGTCCACATACACAATAAATAGTGATTCCAATCACATTACATTTTAATTCTGAGAGAAGACAGCACTGGTATTTGACTGACAGAGGGGAAAAGTGGACAAATACCCAGAGCTGAGTATAGGGAGGGAAAATATTGGGCCAGTGCCTGGTTGGTGTTTGCTTTGCTTCACAAAGATGAAGATAAACCGGGAAATCTGATTATATATCATTTTCGCAGTGAGCATCAGTTTTGGCCGCTCCTGTGTTAACACGTGTTAAGTCAAAATGTGTGTTGAAGCTGGATCTGTCTCTTCACACATGTCTGTTCCCAGTGTCTTCAGCAAGAGTTGTGCTTTTCCCCCATTAAGATACTGAACTGTTTCACATCCATGACACGATTGTGACAATATTCATCCTCAGATATTCATGTGGTGATGAAGGAACCAACCTAAAAAATTAAAGTTAACTGCAACTACTAGCACGACCTAACAATAACTACCGTATATTATCATAACAGAAATTATGGTGATGCCTGTAACACTATGCTAATTATTATAGTTCCATCAAATCCTAATTTGGCAGCTGTCTTCCAGTGAATGTTAGCACACCACGGACTTGGCATTTAACTGAAATGGTTGTGTGTGTGTGTGTGTGTGTGTGTGTGTGTGTGTGTGTGTGTGTGTGTGTGTGCCGGGGGCTGATTGTATCAGAGCTGACTTCCCATGAGCTCGGTGTAAAAACACCTCCGCACAAGGTAAACACTCTGTTGCCATAGAATCGTTACTATGGAGGGAGAATGGGCTTTTAACACAACTGAGAGAAGGGAGGAGAACACACACACACACACACTCTCTCTCTCTCTCTCTCTCACTCTCTCTCTCTCTCTCTCTCTCTCTCTCTCTCTCTCAAACCTACAAGGGGCATGGACAGACATTTAATTTAAAACTGTTAATCTTTCTCACCGTGATCCCTGAGTAACAACGCTCTCACCACTGACACATGCAGAAACTGAGCGGTTTAGAGAGGGAGAGCGCCTCCTTCTTTGTCATCAGTGCTGGTGTAACTAATACACACGGTGTAAGTTCACGTAGAGACGACTTAACACGCCGTGACAAAGTTATCCCTCACATTTCAATTCAAAAAAGAATATTTCTGCTGTTTCCTCCTCCTGTTAAGAGACGTTCCATGTGTGTAGACACAGTAAACGTACCCGTGTGGGTGTGTGTGGGGAGAGCACTTCACTGTGGCCTTGCATGTAAACAGCTGGAGTCCCTGCACACTCCACTTAATTCTGTTTTCACACAGCGGCCGGATGAATCAATGGGTGAGACGTGCTCATACAGAAAAGAAGCGTCCACACATCTCTAATCTGCTCGGATCAGCTCACATGGACCGATACATCCGACTGTAAATACGATCCAGTGCAATGCACATTTACTATTTTAATAAACTTGACAGCCGCCCCTCCAGTGGAAATCACACCGATGGTTAGAGATGCACGACAGTAGAAGCACAAACACACACTCTCTCTCTCACACACACACAGACACACACACAGAGATAAAAATAAATCTAGGCGACATAGCAACAGACACTAATAAAGCATGTTATATTGCGCAGGGACTTGCTGCAATCTCATCCACGGGTTTAGAGAAATGACGATATGAATCCTGCCGGGCTCTGAATAATAAACATGAACTCAAGTGATGTGACTACAGAGATATGCACAACAATACTCTGTCTGTCTGTAATACACAGCGTCCTCGACATGCAAGTTGGTGCTGTATTGTATGTTTGTTATACTTGAATAGCAGTGTAGTAGTATTCATCAGGATGGTGGCGCATTAAAAACAGAAAGTGATGCTCTGATCTTGTATTAAATTGATCTACACTGACAATTTGACATATGCTGGACTTTTTAAATGACTTTCTTTAAGGTTAACTTTTTTAATTTGTATTTTCACAGATTTCCAAGGGAATAACAATTCTTGCGAGATAAAATCAGGCTCATTTGGGGGATTGATTTCTGTGAGTTAGCTCCTGGTGCGAAGGCAAATAAGGTTTCTAGCCACTTTACTGCTACAAACCTGTAACTGCCACCAAAGTGTAGCTGAGATCATGTGAAATCAGTCGGGAATCAACAGTTTATCGTATTTTCTTAAATAGTTTTGCAGCTTTGTCCAAAGGAACATGAAGGATTTGGTGCGGATCCATAAATACCACACAGGGTGTTGTTCTGTTGGCTTTGCTATGAGACCTGATTGAATTTAAGGGGACTGAGGAGCATTGAGTGTCATTCTAGTTTATATTTGTTTGAGGCTTCAGGCAACACTGTGCTGACGTATTTCAAGGAGAAGTTTTTTGTTAAATATTAAAAAAACGACAAAATGTGTCCCAGGGACGTTTTTCCAATCACATGCTGACACACTCCTCTATATGCAAAGTGTCTAGCATGCTGTAGTTTATCTCTAAGAGTTATAAACTACATTTAAATGAACACATCTTGCGCCAACAATTCCTGTGACTTTCCCAGGCGGCCGATCTGACACTCACACCCTCGTTTTGCGAGTTGCCTGCAGGTGAAAAAAGCTTCTGTCTCTTTATGGGTGTAAAACTCAGTGAAACACCACAAATACCTTCGAGGTGGATGTTTGGAAATGTTCATCTTATCCTCATTTGTATGATTTATTTCGACGAGACAACAAAGAGACGCTCTTGGGGATCAGCGATGCAGAGCGGTGCAGCGTAGGAGGATATGATGGAGAGAGTATTGCTTTGGGTCGGGCCACATATCCAGACTATCTTTAGATGAGGTCGACCAACGTAGTCATTTCTAATGCTCTAAACCTTGTATTTTCTCAGAGCCACAAGACAGAATGACAGGATTTCTAAATTACACGTCAGCAAACCCCATTTGACGTTGTACCAAGATGAAAATAATAAGAACATTTACAGAAATAAAAAAATCTGTGGTATTCTACAACTTCAGAAAGCTACAGACCAACAATTGTCCAGAAGTTTGAAGAGAGCTGGTTTCATAATAGCAGGTTTTGGGATCTTCTGTCCACAGGCCTCTTTATTCTGACCTTACGGGCTAAGTAGGTAATTGACGGTCCAGGGACAAAAGGACAGTCGGTCTGCTGTGGAGTCTCTTTGGCAAGCTGACCACTAGACAACCAAGCGGATTGTCTCTGCAGTCTGACCCAGGCCAACAACATCCCAGATTACCATCGGCTAATCAAGGCTGAGGCCGAGCTGCACAGGTGACAATGACAGAAAGGAAAGGAGGCCACAGAGTGAGATGGTGGATCCTGATCCTGGTGGTAGATCGTGGACTATGACTACAACAAGACTGCTTGATATACAATATGTCTCCTCAGATACTATTACTGACAATAACTAATATTTTCTTATGTTTAAATACTTTCAACATTGACACACTTTTCTATTATGTTAGTTACTACTAATCAATGTTGTAAATACTGTTGTTTTGTTGATGTGCACACAGCTTTTATAGGGTATTTTGGTAGTTTTACTCTTGTAGGACAGAGGAAGTCGTACCTTGTTAAGCCCTATGAGACAGATTGTGATTTGTGAATATGGGCTATAGGAATAAAATTTGATTGATTGATTGATTGATTGTGGAGAAGAATTTCCTCAGGAAAGCTGTTTTCACTAATTAACTCCAGAAAAAGTCCCAAAAATTGGGCCCAGATCCTTTTTGGACTTTGACATATCTCGCCTTCCTTCCAAGCCGATGTCTTTGTCTGTCTACGTGAGAAGTTTTCATCCTGAGATATTTCTATTCTTGTATTATTTCACCAGGGGGAAAAGGAAAACATCCGCAAAATGACCGGAACACCCACCCACCACCTTAACCCCAAAGGGTCAACGCTGCTTCCCTTTGTTGTACACAGTTGACCCACTGCCTGTCATTGCAGGCTTCATTACACATCCTGAAACTCCTCTCCAGAGTTGTGACACGGCCACATTCCCGACCCGTGACACATCCCATTCAAGGGAGCTGTCAGTGCGCTGCTGAGCGACAGCTACAAGGACCTTGTCAAGTGGTGTGACGAGCGGCAGTGGGGCCAAACGCCACGTTGGCGAGGACGGCCGTTCGGAGTCCTCCTCTCCGGTGTTGGCAGGTTGACCCCTCCATGCCACACATCTGCAATTACAAACTCACCATGCCCCCAGAGTCGACTTGCAGCGGGCACCACTGCGGCCGCCAATGAAGCGGAACAAAGAGACAGAGAATGCATGAGTTGCCATCCATTCAGCGGGGCTGAGCCGCTCGCCTCGGCCTCTTCCTGCTTGGCTACCCAGGCCTGACCCAAATATGACGTCCCCGAATGAGACGCGGCTTTAACAGCACCCGGGGAAGTGACAGCTCTTTCTCCAAAAAACACTCCCTCCATTTATTGCTTCTCCCAGTTCTCCCCTTTCTTTAAATAAGCCGATATCTTCTCAGCCTTTCTTGCTCCCGTGATCTTTCGATTTTCTTCTCCACTTGTGCTTTCGCTGCGTCCGCCTCTGCCGTATTTCTCGACTGCTCTCTGTCAGATAGCTGGGAGCTTAAGCTGATGGTGGCATTATAATATTACCTTGAAATGTCTCAAACTTATCTTAATGCCACAGCTCTTATCTCCCCTCACTTACTCTGCTAATGTGCCAGGCCCTGGTGAAGCGCGCGTTCCAAATGAGATGCATCTCTTCCCTCCCGGAATCGAGGAGCTGTCAGTTGGGTCGATTGATCTACTTCTTCCCCTTTATACTGTACAAACACGCTTCGACAAAGAGACTCAATGGCTGAGTGAATGGCTTTCCTCTTTTCAAAGGGTGTCAGGCAGCTCATTGCGATGCAGTGAGTCATGAATTCAACAGTTTGAATTGTCTTAGAAGAACTCAAAACAAAAGGTGCATCGGTGAAAGACCCAACTCTGATTATAAAAGCACTTCTTTGAAGCACAAGTACTTTCAGGGACTTTGCCAAAGTAACCAAACACCTCGTAACTACTGTTCTGACAGAATTAATACACAAAGAGCTTTTTTTGTAGGTTATTTAAGTGCAGATGCAGCGGCAGCAGCGGGGGGGCTGTGAGTCTGGATGACAACCGGCCCTGGGGATTCTCCTTTTGAAGGCAAACTGCTTTTTTCTCTCGCACGTACCGGGTACAGAGAAGAGAAGAGAACAGTGGTAGTGTTGACAAAATCAGGATGAAGTGAACAATGTTTTTTGGACAACCTTGAAATAATTGAGTCAATGAGATTCCAAACTGATGCAGTAGCCTTTGGTGCTTTAGGTTCACTTTACGCGTTAGATATTATGTTTTGGGAACACGGTCACCTGACCAGGAACTGCAACGTCCTGGTTTCATAATGTTGTTCTCTCTTGTGTCCGCCCTCTACTGTTGCCTGATGAAGATAAATCCTTAAAAATACCTCTTATCTGTGTTTGAATCCATTAGATCCAGATTTTCATTTGCATCTGCTCTAAATTACACACTCAAAGATATCAGTCCCCAAAATGTGACAGATTTCATCAAGATCAATAAATTCTAATGAATAGCCGATGAATTTAAGTCAATATGTTCCACCTCTTGTTCTCCAAGCAGATCTGTTTACACGTCGGCAACTAAATCAAACATGATTGGTCAAACCCAAAATCGAAAGAGATTCGGCATATTCACATTAGTCATAGACAAAGGTTCATTAATATCTAATAGTAAGATGAAATAATAAATACACTTGCCTCAGTTAAAGGTTAAAGTTTTATAGTTTGGAGCCGAGCTGAAGACAATAATAAACACCTTGAGTTTTACGTCTGTACTTTCTAATTAGCTCGTATAAAGTTAAGCTCCTTCGACGTATCGATTTCTTAAAGCTTGGAAACCCACTCCTCTCACACGACTGGTCCTGCACACGCTCTCGTAGCTTCATGCTGTCGTCTCATTAACCTTCAGCTGGTTTTCATGTTGTAACTGTTTGTCACATTTTCTAAATGGCATAATAATTACTTCAGGTTGAAGCGGTTTTCATTTACAGCCCCTCGTCTGTCTGCCTGAGCCTCCACAAAGACTAATCCCAGATTTGTGGATCCATTTCAAGAGTAACAACACGTAGCTGGAGGCTATTTTGATTATCTATTCACGGGACAGGAGCAGCAGGCGAGGAATTAAAGTGCAGTACAATATTACTTTTTGTGTTCTTATTATGCAGCTTAATCTTCTCTCACAAAGCCGGGGCGGCGGCGGCAGCTTAAATGTAAAACGAGTCGTGAGCGATGAGAGCGTTACCACATTTGTAACTTTGACCCTAATGGACAGAAATTAAAAGCGTGTTTGTCTCGTCTTTTCACAAGTGAGAACAAGATCCGACGCAGTGTCACAGATTGAGAACATCAAGTCTGAATAATTCAGATGGTAATTGGAAGATTTATGTTCCTCTGTGAGTAAATAACCGATGTGACGACACAAAGTAAAAAAACAACCATCGCCCCCAGGTGGCTGGCTGCAGGAAAGATCATGCACCCCATCTCCTCCATGTTAGCAGATGGGACAACAAAACACATCCAATCATTTTTTACAAAGATAGTTTCTCTATGTCTCTATGAAAGATAAAAACTTGCTGTATAATATCAGTTGTGTGCGTATTCACTCGATTGCCTCTTCAACACCTGATGAAAACCTAAACTCTGCTGCGGTGACACGTCGCCCCTGGCGATCAGCTGGCTTTTCGCCGCGGGCCACTGAGGCTGAGGCCGTGTCCTGAAGCGTCCCAGATCCCAGGGCCATCACTGTCAGAGCCGTGACATGACTGAACCGGACAGCAGCACAGAAGCACTGCAGAGGAGCCGTGTACATCACTCTCTGCTGTGCAGATGCCACCGTACGACGGGGCCAGGGAATATGGCAGAGATGCAAAATTACGGTTCGACGACTGCTTCCTGTTACGTGAATCAACGTCATTTATTTGGACAGAACATGAGACCTAGTAAAGATCGTTACCACACCTCTTTGTTTACATGGTTATATAATTAGATTACATGATCGTAGGAGTCCAGTCGATGAATCTTCTCACCATCCTGTTTGAGGTTGTTTATAACAGATGGAAGTTTCGGTAAAGTTTAAAATATGGAGGAGATGAATGCGTCTCTCACACTCTGACTTGTTTGTGCCGTTGGGCCTCGGGGCAGATTTCTAATCCCACTGACAAACAACATGATCCCTGTTTTTCTGTGTGTGTAAGAAACGAGAAACATTGGCTACGTGTTCTCTAAACTGCTTTTTAACAAATATTTGTAACATAATGCACAAAAACGAAAATGGAACAAACCTCAGGATTTGATAATTAATAAGCGGCTGAATATTACTCATAATTCTGGCCATATTTGAATCTGCCTGAAGACAGGAACAGAAGTATGAAATATGCATCGGCAGTGTTTTAATATTACCAAGCACAGCTGCTACTTCATTTATTAAGCATAGCAGGTGGTGCTCGGACCAGCGTGGTTCAGATTGATGACACTGAGAAGCACTAATTAGAAATCAGACAGAACAAAGACTAAACACACAGATAACACAAAATGCTGCTTCCTCTTTCGTGTCAACGAGACGACTCTGTGGGTAAAGCAGGCGAGACGCATCAGAGAGATCCAGAGAGTCTCAGGGTCATTCAGGCAAAGTGTTGATTCTGGTTCAGCAATCGCCACAGAGCCGTCACAGCGATGTCAGAGCACGTTGAAGCGTAAAGCTTGTAGCAGGGTCGCAGCTAATTTTACTGTTCAACTTCCACACATCAACAGGACGGACGGAGAGAGGAAGTGAAACAAGAACTTCTGGGTTTCGTAGGAAAAAACAATCGTCATTACTCGTCCCAAAAAATTCTGTCCTGGAACATAACCTGGACATCAGACTTGTCTATAACGACAGCAGGACACGGAGGACTTCATAATGAAGAAGTGTTCAAATAAAATAATTTACTTCTAATCAGTTGAAGATTTTAGATTAAAAATGAGTGTTGGACCAAATGATTTTCTTCTAGTCTTTAGTAAATCTGATACAGGAGTTGTAGCTTGTGTAACAACAAGTGAATTCTTTTTTAAAACTAAAAATCATCATAGTTTCAGTTCTTGTAAAAGTGCTGAGGTGCTGCAGTAACTACTTGGTTACGGACGATAAACCCCCGGAGCATGTTTTGCTTTTTCAGAAAGACTGAAGAACGAAAAGCTGAATGAGAGCAGATATTAAGTAACTAGTGGAACAGAGGCTCGTGGGCTCGCTGTTACCACCATCATCCGTCTATTCAGTCATCCATCTATTCTACTGCTGCTTATCCACAGTCAGCCGCAGTCAGATAACTTTTCCGAATTGTTTAAATAAAGAGCTGACACAGTTTCAGTGTCATTTTTGTCCCGGGTGTTTTTGCGCCGGGTGGCCTTTGTCTGTCTGAATGTGCCACTGAGCTGCCACTGAGCTGCCACTGAGCTGCCACTGCCATCTGCGACGCCCCGTCCCACAAACTGCTCGAAGTCCGTGGCTCTGTATGTGCAGCTGAAGTCACTGTGACCCTTTAACCCTCACACACCCCGAGCATCTGAGCTCCCACCGCACCAGCAGGGAATCTCCCACACAGCCACACATGCACAGGGAGGAACTGAGATTTGATACGAGCTGTGGATCACCAGTATTTTGATATTCACTGCTGTTTTTTTATATTTATATGAGTGATGGGCCAAACAGTAGAGTCAAAGTACACGTCAAATGAATGTGTGTATTCAAATGACGTCATTTGCTTACGTTTTTGTACAACTGAGGATGAGTTGTCCATCGTTACATAAAGTCTAGGATTTCAAAATAAAATGAGCTTGATCCAGGTGTCACAGTCTGATTAAACCACGTCTGCACTAACTTGATCTGTGCTGTGATGTAATAAAACATGGGTGTTGACGAAAATATCAAAATAGGACATGGAACCTTCGTTTCTTCAAGTCGTTGGTGGATCCACATGTTTTTTTGAGACATGATTCAGATCTGAGACGTTATGATTGCAGATTTTAAGGCCGAGCATCTAATGATAATCTCTGCAGACGAGCCCACTGCTGAAGAAATCCCTAATTAGGAGAATGTTTGCAACTGGCTGGAAAAATGATGAATAATAAAATATAATGACTCATGACTTAATTTCCATGTTTTTCTTCCCAGACTCAGACCTAAAGTGTTTGTCCCTGACTTCCTGTTAAACAAAGGGTCAGCGGCGACAGACGGACGCTCAGGTTGTTGCTCAAGGACGCCTCAGCACAGCAGGTGCTCGTAGTCGAGGGGCTCGAGCGGCGACCTTCCGGTTAGAGAACGTTTACTTTTATGATTTTAAATCAAAGCTGCAGCTTGAAAGCGATCAACTATTCATATTATATAAATATAAGTGCCATATAGGCAAGTTTTTAACTCCAGGTTTGCTGTTGTCAGCCTCGGTTTTCTATTGATCAACAGTCTCTTTATGAAACCACATTTAAATTCACTAGATCTGGATTTTTAGTTGGATCGACACCAAGTTATCCTAGATATCGATTTCAAGATCCATGAATTATTCTCTGACAAATCAACGAATATGTAGAAAAACACCAAATCTCACAATATTAGAGAAAGAGACAACACAAATTCCACCAAATTGTATGTATTCTTTCGTGAACCATCCCAACGAGCTTCATGCTAATCGCTCCGGTGGTTTTCACGTAATTCTGCACACAAACAAACACAATCTCCTCAGTGGAGGCAGTTACAGATTGACACCTGGAAGCCACACAGAACAACCCCCGTCTGACCTGTTGGGTCACAGTGGGTCACTGGAGCTGCTTCACTTCCCCATCACACAATCCTGCTTCCCTTACTCCTGTAAATCCATTCTAACCTCCTCTTTCATCATGTCTCTTGCAAACCTCCCAGCTCCCCAACATCTTAATGCATCCTAACAACCTCATACATCAAAACTAAATTCCAAAGCACGAGAACAAAGCAAAGTTGGACCCTTATTCTTGTGTGTAGTTGAGCTTCATCAGAATTTAACCTTAAGAGGATCTGTGCTGTCACTGTTTCCTCTTCAGAGGATGAAAGTGACAAAAATACAAAATGTCTGCTGCTTTATAATTCCATTAAATCTCTGATGCACTTCACAAAGCGCTTGGATCTCTGCCTTGTCCTTGGTTAGAAATCTTTTGATATGTTCTCCTCGGGTTTCTTTCATGTCTCCGCCTCAGACAGGAAAAAACATCTTTTGATGGGTGTTAAATAACAAACATGAGGTGGGATCATATAACCTGACCTGCATGTTTCCATCTTGCAGATTGTGCAGTGATATTTCGCCTCAGATCACAGTGGTGCAGTGAAACACAAGATGCATAAACCAGCGAGAAGAACCAAAATCTCGCCGGCCGATGGGTTTCCTTGGCAACTGTTGCTGTCCTTGAATTAATGCCAGATTTTCACCAGTCCTCCGGTGCCTGAGTTGCACCTAGGCGAAGGTTTCTTGAGAAGAGGGAGCACAGACACTAATGAGGAAACAGATTCCAACAGGGATCTGATGCACGACAGCGGCTGGCACCGTCTCCCCAGCCGCGCTCACCCACAGGCGGGAGACGATACAGAGGAATCTTAATGCACCTCTATTCTCAAGTGATGGCTGACTTACACCCAGATTAATTATACGACACGGAAAAAAAACAAGGAATCAGGGAGGCCGTAAATATGTTAACTTTACTGTTTGTGTTAATTAGCTTGAGCAGAGTAGTGGAGGTTTTTCCTTGAAGCTGAAGGTCACAGGCTCCTGATGTGTGTCCCCCCACAGGCACGTTCTCCACCGAAGTGTCCTTGAGCAAAACACGGCATCACTTTTTAACTCAGTCCCTGTGAGTCGAGCTGGACACAAGCATCAGAGAAAAACCTCCAGATTCCACACTCCCGGCTTCTAGTCCCTTTCAGACACAAGATATATCATCTGGAAACCATGAATGCCAATAAGAAATTCAATGTCAGCCCCGATCCAAGTGTCAACCCATCGTGACGCCATGTTTGGCATTTTGTTCGGCGCCATGTTGGTTTTTTAAAACCATAAGTAACGGGAGCGGGGGGGTGGAGTCAGAGCTCGAGGACACTGCACCCATTGGACAGTACTACCTGCCAATCACACGGTGTCCACGCCCCAATGCATACAGTGCTTTATGGTCAATTTGACTCTTCACCATAAACATCATGATCAATTCAATTCAACAATATATACGACCAATGGTGTCGCCCTCTGCTGATCATCTGAGAGAATACAGGTTTTGGACACTTCCTCGTTGGCTTCACTTTCCAGACCCGGAGTCTACGTCCATTTTTATATACAATGAATGGATATTTCACAAAATAAAGGAAAACTTTCATCTTCTGGTGGCACAAGAGCAAAACACTTCGTATGATTGAACCTCAGGGGAACATGAATGTCTACACACAATTTGATTCAGTATGTGTTGAGAAAATCCAGTCCGCACGTACGTTGTGGATTATATAAAAACCTTGTTCAGCCAAAACCACCAGAGCAGCCAACTCCCTCCTCGTTTTAAACTGTCCTCTCTGCCAAGTGCAGGAGGAATAAATTAATATCCTGTCAAATTAAGGCCTCAACAACAAATTAAGTCTCAGCCTCCGTCGGGCGATGCAGGTTGTGAGAAAACGGAAAAATACTTTCTCCTTCCCCTTCAATGTCATTAAACTTTTCAACTCGCAGCTGTTTCCCAGCAGCCTCCTCTCGCACATCAGGTGCCTAATGTCGCACAGCAGCGCCGCGCTCTCCATTAACGTCCTGTCGTATCCGTACGAAGGGAATGTGAACGTTTACGTAACAGTCACCTGTGTCTGAGTGACGCGAGGCCATTACTTTAACAGCTCCATAAAAACAGCAGTGTTTCATATTCCCATATTAAAAGGGTTATGATCTTGGACACGGGGACGTGTGTGTGTGTGTCGGCATGTTACATTTGTGTGTTGGTGAGAGAGTGTGTGTGGGAGGGAGATGGAGGGGGTGAGGGTGGGGTGGGGGGGACGTCAACTGCTCCTGCGGGCTTCCACACTGCAGTGAAAAGCCGTTAGAAAATGTTGGAGAGAATATGTCACTGTTCATTGGCTCTGTGTGGGTGTCAGCGATAGACATTTGTTACTTTCATCGCTAATAGCACCTCCCACGAGCTGCTCACACACTTTGATACAGAGGATGAACTTGTCGGTCGACGGCATCGGACACACGGTGTGAGATCAATGGACGTGTAACTGACACAGTGACTGCACAGAGGGAGACGTGATGGGGCGTTGGTGCGAATCGTACAGCGACATAACGGGCATCCAGCCGAGTCGTTCAGGGTTCGAGCCACTTAACCAGCAACCTGGATGTGTTGTCATGAGCCCTTTCCTGCAGGTGCGGTTTAGAGATGCTCTTCAATACCAGCGACATCTTTTTTTGGCAACTTCAGGTTCACTTAGTGGCTTTTTTTTTTACTTTCACGATCCAGCGGGAGGTGGAGGCACCACCCTGCCAGCTTTGTTTCAAATCAATTACATTTTGTTTGCAAAGGCCACATTCACACATCTCAATTTGGCTTCATGGGGCTTAACATGGTGCGACATCCTCTGCCCTTAACCCCTCGACAGGAGTGAGGAGAAACCAAAAATAAACCCTTTAACTCTCCGAGAGAGTCACGAGTGAGGGATCCCAGAATCGACAGATGTGCAGTAGATGTTGAGTGTAACTGAGCACATCAACACAATTATTATTGTTATTGATATTTACAACGTGTGTAGTTGCCATGTTCTCTCTGGGGTTTTTCCTTTGGTTAGTCCAGCTTCCTCTCACAGTCCAAACACATCCAGGTTTTCTTAATCTGAGACTGTAAACTGTCCGTAGGTGGGACATGTCTCCATATGTCATCCATCCCGGGGGTTTAACTGTCCATGTCATACTCCATCTTCCACCCAGTGCGACTGACTCCACCCCCCCCACTGCATCCCTCAAAGGATAAGTCATATAGCTAATGATTGGATGGATGGAATCCAGCTGATGCTGCATTTATTTAAGGCCAATATTGGTAATGATGTCAAGGAGTTTGAAAATTATCTCACAATATTGACCTCTGGGTGAACTGAGCAAACTTTAGAAAGCTATAAAAAAGAGTTTTATACCAAACTGTTTTGGCAACATGAGTCCGAAATCACTCCGAGGGAGCAAACGTTCAATAAAGAGCAACAAAGTGAGATGTTAGACACTTTTTAATGTGTTTTTGAGGTTTAAGTAATCAATTAAATGTATATAATTGATGAATCGCTCATTTATTGAGGTTGTAGCTGGGTTTCTGGTTCTAGCCTCTCAGATGTGATGATTTGCTGCTGTTTTATTTGATATTATTGCAAATTCAATATCTGTGGTTTATGGATTGAAAACAAGATAAAGGTGATCATAATGATAATGATCTCTGCACAGGAAAGACAAACTGATCTTTTCACTATACCTCGAAAGTCCATCTGCCATTTGTGTTGTGTTCTTGGATGAACTGTCTCTTTAAAGCCCGACCACAAGATATTAGTAGTAGATTTGTTTTGCAGTTTTTTCTGCTGGAGTATTCTGTGATTCATTCTTGAACTGTCTGCTGGACGGAGGTTAACTCCGTGGCTTACCACAGGCTGAACATCCACCCAGTCTCAACAGAGCTCCACTCTGACATCTGCACCACCTCCAGTCACAAAACCACTGGAGTGGAAACCATTCACTGATGCTTTTTCTCACGTGTCTTGTAGATTTTAATGTAACTCACAAATGATGTTTCCCAACAAACGGCACGGTGCACAAGGGAATTCCTGTAACGCTCTGGTACACGAATAACATGCTGGGCAACTCCCAGTGGTTTGCTGCAAACCAGACCTGGCAGATCACTGGATGCTAAATACCCTCACATGCACGTTCTTTATGCCATTATTCTGAACCGAACACAATAAGAACGAATCCCTCTGGGCCTTTTCCAGTGACTGAATATGCACAGCCGTTCAGGACTGTTTACAAGATGCTGAATTATTGTGTACGAGCCGACAGTTTCCGCATGATTTCCATTCTGGCTGTTGCATCATTTGGAAGATGCACCCATGAATGCACTAACAGCCGAGCAGTGGTCTGTACCATAGGATTAGACCGTGAGCCCCTAAGTGCTGGTGACAAACTGGAAACTAAAAGGCCAACAACATATGGCACAGGGGTTTATGGGATTACGCAATTAACAAGGTGACTCAGGGAGCTGTTAATCTGCAAAATGTCCCCGAGGGGAGTATATGGACACTGGGACCGTGACGCATGGAAGGGGAGACGCGTGTTTTGAGCGTCCACGACCCGATTAAACGCAGACACCTCTTGTGTGTTTGGTTTAAGCAGTCAGGTCTAATTGTGTTAAATGTGGAACCGTGCGTCCTGACGCGCTCGGTGCGTCTCCAACGAACGTTTCACTCCCTCGTTCAGGCCAAAAACACACAACAACAACAACAACAACAACAACCGTGGCTTGTGTGTGTGTGTGTGTCACCGAGAACCCGGTGCAGTCAGCAAGAGGTTCATTAAGTGTAATTAACCTGACACAACGTGCGCCCCGGGCACAGACACCACACTCCTGTCAGCTCCGATGCGCGCAAATCAAAGCGCGCGCTGCGTGGAGCTGCTGCGTGACGCACGGATTGGGCCACACGTCCGTGAGAGGACACTGCTCGTCTGATGTTTGAGAATCATTCATGAAAAGCAAATTAGACTCGTGTGTGTGTGTGTGGGCGTGTGGAGTCATCTGGGTTTTTATATAATCTGACGGGGAATCGTCCGGATTTAAGCGGAACACAGTGGATGTGGATGATGCGTTATTCTCACGGATTAACACAACAGGACCCGCTCTCCACACAGTGTTTTGTTCCAACACAATCACAAGTGTTTATTCCCAGTTGCATCCCATCTCTCCCACACACACACACACACCCCTCAGGGACTCCATGTACCTGGAAGAGGAGTCTTACCTTGTGGGAACGCGTTGGGCTGCACCGCGTACAGGAACGTGTGCACCATGTGGAACAGGATCCCTATCGGCCCCGGCTCGTAATGGGCCAGAGTCTCGTAGAGTCCCGCGGGCACATAACCGAAATCCAACTTTCCCGGGGGTGGCAGTCTCCGCGGCTCCTTCTCCAGCTGGAGTTCACCGGCCGCCAGGAGCAGCAGCCCCGGCAGCAGCAGGAGGATCCCGGTCCTCCACATTGTGTCCAAACGACAGATAACAAACCCGAGTGTCTCTGTCTTCAAACTGGGGTTAAATGAAGCCGAGTGCGCGCTGGAAGCTTCTCGCCTGGTTCCCTATCAAGAAGAGGGGGAAAGGGGCGAGAGTAGAAAAGTGTCCCGGTGGATGAAGGACCGCAGCTTCTCAAGTGGCGCTGCCCGCGGAGAGGCTCTGTCTGCGCATCGTTCCCCCGCAGATCTGAGGCTCCACCGATGGACGCGAACCGGGCGATCTTCTTCCCCCCCCCAGTCTCCGGTCTCCAGTCCCACCGAGATGAGCGCGCCTGTCGCTGCCGCTCCGGCATCCGTGCGTCACGGGAGAGGGCGGGGGTGCGCGCCGCCGCCGCTCGGGCGTCTGCACAGGGAGGACCGGTCCGGAGGGAAGCGCTCCTCCTGCTGGGAGAGGAGGACTGGGACCAGAGGAGGAGAACTGCTGCTATTTCTATGTTTTAAATGGATGAACACAAACATTTATCAGCTGAAACATGTTCAGACTGAGAGGAATCTCTATGAGGGAAATAGGCAGCGGTGGAATTGATGTATAAGTACATTTACTCATCTGCTGTACTTCATTAAGCTTCAATTTAAAGGAACCTGATTATTAAATACATATTCAAATGGAGCAGAGTCCCAACTGCTTTAAAAATAATCTACAAGTATTAGTGCATGATTTGGAATTTACTCAAGTAGAAAGTGTGATGGAAAATCTACTTAAACATCCAAATTAAAACTCAGTACTTCCATTGGATTATATGCAAAGTGTAATAATAATGACATCGGTGGATGAGGTACTAAAACATTTAACTTACGTAAAAGTAAAAATACACAAAATGTACTAATGTAAAAGTACCACATTGACCTTCTTTAGCATCTTTGAGAACTTTGAGTAACAAATACTTACTTTTAAATATACATTGAGTATTAAAAGTAAACGTATACTTACTGAGTGAAGCCTACTGCCTAATGCAATGGTCTATTTCTTACACCATTAAATGTGTATACTGCATATTTTACAACCATAACACAGACTGTCATATTAATGATGAATGCAGCAGATGATGTGAGTGAAAACACTAGTACAGGTATTTGCTGATACCTGTAATAGAGTAAAAGTACTTGAAAAGTAAATCTACTTCAGTACAGCTACATAATAAATGTACTATATTACACCCCAGCACTGATAATTTGATAAGTGTCACTGATACCATGTAACTAAGAGTTTATTCAAGCTGTTTGGTAGTTTTATCTACAATCTTCTGTGGTGAATGAAACATTTCAGAACCATTTCCCCTCAAACGAACTTTCCATGTCTCCTCTCAAACAGGTGCTCTCTGTCTCCCCGACCTTTGACCTCTCCTCACCCCCCAGAGGGCAGACACAGGATACCTGAGTCCAGCCCAGAGGTGCACCCTGATTGGTGGAGCAGCGATCAGGTGGACGTTTTGCTTCTGTCTCTCGGCACAATAAGACTCCTTGTCCTCTCCCCCCGGGTGCAGATGGGGCCCCGGGCTCTTGGATACAAGGGGCCCTCCTGTTTGGGGAAACTTTGGTCAGTGGTTCTGCGCACCGACCCGATCACACTCATTAGACCTGCACAGGGGCAGATGGGACTTTCAGCTGAGAAGAAGCTCTTCATGCACCGGAGGAAGAAGTAATGTCACTGCTGAGGACGGACTTTGTTGGTTGAGCCAAAAGAAAATGACTTGATAAGGTGATGAACATGTAGGTAAAAATCAAATGCAACATCAAAGTGTAGCCACAAATTTCCAGGATACAATCTTTAAATTGAAATTACATGATTTGGGACCAACTAGGAAATGTTTGATCACACAAACCAGGCGAGTTAAGGCATTTAAACAGATTACAGATAACAGACGTACGTTCCTGAGATGCAGATACGCAAAGCAGATAACAATAATAAATAATAAGTGTTAATACCTCTGCCTTATATTACTTTAAAAATAAATCTTGGTATTAAAGTGCTTACGTCGTCTTTTCTTCTCGTCTCATTTTGTGTTTACACTTGTATCAGAAGTAGCATCACAGCATCTTGACCCTGTGACTTATCAGAGTCTCTCCAAGTTCTACTCCGACTGTGGTCCTGTCTGGAGACGACTTCCCGGTCACTGTGACACATCTGAAGCTCGTCTCCGTCCTCGGCACTTTAAGGAGATTAACTCTCTAAGAATGTCTGCAGCAGATTTACTCCACCTGACCTCAGCTCCTCCACAGACACACTGGAGCAGCGGCTCTGCCTCAGAACAGGTGAAGACTCCCGGGGGCTGAGCACGTCGGCTTACAGGCGGCGAGGAGCTGTAATCCTGTATTTCACATGTTTCTGACAGCGGAAAATACACATTCAGATAGTTTAACAATACACAAACTCAAGGTGCACTCACGAGCTTTGTCCAGAGCTTTTGGCCGAATGACAGCATGTGATACAGATTACGATTCCTTCACTGCTCACAATCTGTTTCAACCATAAAAGGCCTGTAGATATATGACAGGCACATTTCATGTTTATCACATGTGCATTCTCAGATATTTCAGACATATGTAAACAATACATGCTTCACATTTTGTGTTTCACATGTTGAATTGAAGCAGATGCTATATTTTAGTTTATTCTACATAAGAACGACAACAACACTGCAGTCAATCTTCATTTCATCCCGGTTATACTGTTCGGTTTAACAAGTGCTTTGTTGTTTTGTCCTCCCACACCATCATCAGTGAGTGATGCTACAAAACACTTCTCTCTAATGTGAGACGGTTAAACAGCCGCACAACGGTCATCCTTCAAAAATGACCATGAGGTTGAATAAGCACCTCTTCTCAAACAGTTTAATATTTACTGCAGCACTGGTTGTATCAGACTGAATTAGATTTCGCAGAGTGAAGCTGTTAAACTGGGACTGAGTGTTTCACATCTGCATTTGTTTCACATCTGCTACAGGAAATGTCAGTTTTGTTTGTGCAATGGTAAAGAAAAACCAGACGGTCTGACCAGATGTCCAAAGAGGAGACTGAATTTTAAACTGCTGATAACAGGCATTTAATTGTGCACCTGAACGAAACATTTAGCCGTTCCTTAAAATTCTGCAGTTTTATAAGATGTTCACGTCTTTAGCAGGTTTTCATTCGATCCTGGTTTTCCAGACTTGTGAGTTAAAGCATCTGTAGGTTGAGGATCCAGACAAGTCACGAGTCACTCGCCCCCGAAACTGTGTGAGGGGAAGTAAAAGACCCTGACTGACACTGGGGCCGAGGGAAACTTGAGCTGCAGCATCACATCCTCATGACTTCACATAAACCTGTTTCCAAATAAATGAAGAGGCTCCAACAGCAAAGAAAAACATGAATATCTTCACCAAGACGATCAAAAATACAATATTTCCTAATCATTCTGCTGCATCATTTGGATTAAAACAACACACTTAAAAAACAACTTTTTATTAAACCAAAAAAAGAGAATTTACACACAATTAAATAAGGAACCAAACTGATGAAACAGAGCAGGCAGTGTACTGGACCATCGCAGCTTTCATAAGAACACTTCAGCCTCGTCTCCACCCCCGCCCTGAGCTCTGCTGGGGGTCGGGTTCAGACCAATCACAACAAGGCTGAGCTCAGGCCAGAGGAGACGAGGCTTTTGACAAAAACCACATGAAGTTCTGAGTCAGAGTTCATGCACAAAAATGAAAAAGATCAACAACTGGCAGCTCCAAAAATAGAAGTATCTTATATTACAATCTCTTCTTCAAAACAGAATTAAATCAATGCTGATATGTGTAAACTTTATATACATCTATATTCTATATCATAAACATCTTCATTCTTCTCAAAGCAAAACATTAAAATAAAACCTTCATGTTTGATTTGTCAACCAGGCAGATACGTACCTTTTGAATTCCATAATTAATTGAGTGGAACAAAAAGAGGAAGTTAAATCATTCTAAATATTATTCAATTTACCCACTTTTATTTTCAGACTGTTGAAATCGCTGTCAGCACTAATGTTTTGATCTCGTACCACTCGGGTGTATTTGTCTTCATAATTCAGCTAAAAGAAAAAGCTTGATGCACAAAGCTGTCGATGCAAAGTGCAGACGGCAGGAACCAGGACGTTCTACAGAACGTTCCCTTATTGATTGATTGATTGATTTCAACTTATTGAGATGAGATTCTGCAGCTGAAACTTTGGATCTGGCTGCAGGAAATGTATGCACTTTGATTTTAATATGTTAGGAATAATAGATAATATCTTGTTCACGCTTAATCACAAACATGGATAACAAATGTTAGCAAATACGATAATATATATATATATATATATATATAATACATATATTGCCTTTATAGGTTTTTTCATTGCAATTAAAGAAAAAGTTTAAATCAGTTTAAATTAAAAAAATTCACAAGATCAGTTAACAGAAAAAGAAGCATGCATTCAAACAAGGCATTTTGTTGTGGAAATATTGCTTTTCTTTTTTTTCTTTCTGAGGATGTAAACATTAGAACATCACTTGAGAGTCCGATGAGAAACGGTGACCTGTCCTATTTAAGACAACGTGGTCCATCAGTGCACATTCTCCAGACCTAAAGTAACGAAGAAGTAAATACAATTTGTATCCAACGAAAATCACACTCGTTAAACCTTGAAGGATGTGAGATGTAAAGAAATTAGTCCCATGGGGCAAAGTGATGAAAAACGTAACCTTAGCAAGAAGGAAACTGAGATTATCTTCAGCAAAAGCTCTTTTTCTGTGTGTAAGTGGCTGGAGAAGCAACAGATTTAGTGTCGGAGCCTTTCAACATTAGAGCTGCAGCTTCGGATAAAGCTGTGCGCTGACTGGGCCTCTGAATAAAAGGTTTCTGTGTTGGCTGCTAATGACTGAACGTGGTGGCTCCACTTAAAGCTGCTCTTTAAACCCATGCAAACAAGCCCCACCGAGGTATAAACTTTCACTTTCATTTGAGCACAGCGGTGGATGAAGCGAGCAGTGAAGCATAGACTCTAATATCAACAGTGTGTGACGGTTAATTGCAGTGTTTACTAGTTGTTTTTGAACTGTGAGCGACCCCTCATCACCAGCTGTGTGTGAAACAGTTGTGACCAATTCTAAAAGTTAATTCTTTCTCTTTTCCTGTTGCCTAAAGGTTAAATCGATAGAAATAGTAGAGGAATCTAATTAAACTTTATTATATGTGCAGCAAAATATATATTTTTTCTGCTTTCATGTCTCATTAATCACCTCAAGACCAATTAAATGTATCTTACATCACTACAGGGACCTGACCCTCAATTTGGAGGAAACTCTGATCTCCTCTAGATCCTCTTTATTGACCAGTGTGAATAAACTCAGTAAATCTGATGAGATCGGTGCGGCTCCTAAAAGAAAAAGAAGTTTGTCTTGTACATTGATTTGATGTTAGACATACAACTAACATTCAGAATAAAATACCCTGACATTTGTTTTATCTAGAGGGAAGAGGGAACACTTGATGCAGTTAGCCGGGTTTAGTTTAGAAGTTATTCTGGGTTCTTTTCAGGCTGCTGAGAAAACTGAGAAACTTTTCTCCTCCTGGTCCCAGTGCTGCTCACACTGGAAGTGCTTGTGTGCTCACACATACGCTGGATCACACAATCTCAACACTGAACCATCCTAACACCTACACACACACGCACACGCACACACAGACACACACCAGTTTATCCTGACGCCTCCCTCCCTCTCTCTCCTGCTGTTAAAATCCTGCTGAAGTTTTCTTCGTCAAACTTCTCGACTTCAGGCTTCAACAACAGCGGGATGGTCTCAGGCTGTTTCCCTGTTCACAATAACTCACTGTGTCGCCACTGACTTGAATAAATACTCAGCTTGTTGCTGCTGTTGGCCAGGAGAGCCGGGCTGAGAGGCCTCCGCTGTCTGTCTTTCCTGAGTGGTTCATCACTACATTCGCGGCTGCTGCTGCTCAGTCGATGCGGTTACCGCAGATTGTGAACCGGTCGACCTCCAGCAGGTCATTCTTGGGAGTCCTGTGCTTCAGCTCAGCGGCTGCTTGTGCCTCTTCTTCCTCCTCTTCTTCTTTGGAGAGTGAGGCTGCGGGTTGTTCTGGCTCAGGTGGTGGAGATGGATATGGAGATGGAGGACGGCTTGTTGGTGCAGCAGGAGAGGAGTCAGTGGGCAGGGGAGGAAACAAGTCAGTCCTGGGAGCCGGCTGAGTGGTCACAGAGGAAGAGGAGGAGGTGGAGGAAGAGGATGGTGGACTGCAGGGTGTGGCAGGGATCTCATCCACCTTAGATTCACCTGTAAAGAGTAGATGGCAAAAAATGTAAAGACATATTCAACGGACATTGTGGCAAATGGGCTCTCACATTATAGACTGTAAATAGAGATGCGTCTAAGTGTGTCTAAGACCCACAAACGGGTTTTAAATCCTGAATCATCATCGGAAAAAAAAAAAGTTTTATAGGGAAACAAAAGGAGAAGTGAGAGTATATGAAAGAAGAGTTTAAAGAAAGAAGAGCATAGAAGAGGTGCGGTGTGGTGTTCTTCTTCTAAAGAGTTGTTCTGGGTTGAGTGACAGGGAGTGATTCGACCTGCCGGGTCAACGACTCACACAACCTCCACCCGCCCTCACTGCTCACATCCAACACAACCCAGACAGGGAAATGTGTCCAGAGCAGGAGGCTGAGTCTGAGCCTGCTGCTGCAGCACAGTCGGCTTCCTTCACAATCCACTGCATTATGTTAAGAGAAAACACTGCAGAGTCTTGTAACTGGGAGCCGCGTCTCACATTTGCAAAATCAACCAAACAGAATAATTCATCGTTTCAGAGAGAATCGAGCAAAGCAGCGTTGGATATTAACAAGCCTGTCCACAGAGACGAGCGCCCAGCCGCGGGCGATCTGGCTACAACAAACTTCCAGTTCTTGCTGTAGACAGAGCTGAACCAACACTTTACAGTGCAACACACTGAGCATATAGAAAGTGTGTATATACAATACGTGTGTTTGAGAAATACATTATAAGTGTCAAATACGATAGTGGACGTTAAAGAGACATTACAGGCCACAGAGAACGATGTATAATCTATTCTGCCTTCTTTGATTTATTTATCTAATAATCGACTTTTGTCTTTTGAGATGGTCACTCACAGATGAACTGATTCCTGGGTCAAATCCTTGCCGCACTGACTTGTGCGAGGAACTTGACATGAACCAGACATGTGGCGCTGAATGAGAAATGATGACACCGTGACAACTGAGGAGTAATTCATGGAAACAACTTGGATTCTATACCAAAAAGATGGAAGAAGAGGTGTTGGGTCTGATTTCCACGTTATACTGTGATACAGGGACTTTTTTCTCAGGTTTTTCTTTAGGTTTAATGCTCTGGAACTTTACAGTTGTGGTTTAGTTTCAGAGCTCTTTTAAACCTCAGTGCAAAACGCTTGGATATACAGACTTTATGCTAAATGCCCAGAACCAAACAACAGACAAAAAGTTACTGACTGGCTGGTGACTAAAGCGAGAGGATCTAGAATCTAAGAAACGATTATTAAATCAAATATTGTTCTGCCATTCTCCAAGTGGTTGAAAGAAATCGATTCATTCAAGTTTTAGCCAATCATTCGTCATTAGAAGACTTATAACAAATGTGTTTTTTCTTATTTACATGTGTTAATAAACACCTGTATGGTGTTTACACTGAATACACACACACAATAGTTACCCACTTCTCCTCTGGACGTTCTCTGAGCCTTGATAAAAGTTATCCACCATATGGCTGAAACTGCTCACTGACCGTTTCTGCCCTCCGGCTGAAAACATGCAGTAAAGACAGATGGAGGATCTCATGTGTTATGTGAGTCCAGATTATTGTAAAGACGAAGACGTGCAGATGAACAGATTTGTGCGATGAATCCACTGGAGCAGCAGGTGAAGCAGGAACCGCCGACCAGAGTAGTTCAATGTAAGAAAAGTGAGCACGAAATCTGAGGTCACTGGTTCAAATACCAGCCGCTGAGATTTTGGGAGGCAGAAGAAGAGGCTTATGTTTTCACCCCTGTATATTTGTTTGTTTGTCTGTCAGCATGATTACCAAAAAACTACCAAGCAGATTTCCACAAAACTTGCCTTGGGGATTTGGAAATTGACCAAGAAAGTAGAAAGTTTGGCGTGGATCTCGACAAGGGGGCGGGTCCAGCAGTTGTGTGAGGTCTATGCCCTCTGCTGAGTGCCATTCCAGTAATCTATATGTTGGAGCATGGTGCCTTAAGCTTCCAGTGGCAGGAGCTTTGATGTTTGATGTGACACGATGCACCATCAGGATCTTTGTTATATTAAAGCTCCTGGCTCAGCGCAGCCGGCAGGTCTGTGGCACGTGGGAGAAAAACAATCAGCAGGGATTTGGCTACGGACGTCAGGGAGATACTGCCGCCTCCGAATCGGTGTGTCTGATTGTGTTTGCCTGTGACTTTACATACGAGGCCTGTTAAACAGTTTGTCAAGATATTTACACAAGTCTTTATCAAATATATGAATGTAGGAAAAAGGGTTTGGGTTTTTGTTTTCCTTTCATGTAACTGAAACACAGCAGAAAGTGTAGGATGGCTGTTTTCACTATCAATTAATCAGCTGATCATTTAAGATTTAGATTTCCATACTTTTTAGTTTATGAATAAAAAAGCAGACCTTATTCTCTCAGTGTGTTGTGTGTCAGTCCAGCTATCTCATATCAGATTGATCCTCAGATCCAGGTTCCTTTTCACTTTTGTCCTTTCATAATGATTTGACTTACTTTCCAATTAATTTGTCTATTGACAAATAGATTAAACAATTATTTATACCAGCTTCAACAGCCACACTATAAAGCTGAAGTGCTACAGCCTTGTAGACTATTAGACCATAGACCTTGCAAATCTAGTCAATGTTTTATAATTCATCGGCTATTCAAGCAGGAGGCATGAGAGCAACATGCAACATTATTAATAAGCAGGATCAAATCCCAGGACGTCTCATTTACTACTGAAAAGAAGAAGGAGGCTCTTTAAGGTCTTGCACGTTTTTCATATCTTCTTATACACATTATGTATTTAGAACCAAAATCAATCACAACACACGAGGGTTATACGATTCCAGGAGTTCGTCTGGTTTTGCTCGGTCATGGGATCCGAGCTCCACAGAGTGCAATTAGTGAGAGGAACAGAATGTTATCGAGCTGAGATGTTTGAATAATTATGTAAAGTGATTGGAAACACTCTGGTTCAACCTGTGCTGCTTCTCTTTCCTAAACAACCTGATATTGGTGATATTTTGCTCCCATTATATTGATGAACAGGTTTAAAACATGACGGCATACTGTACATGTCCATGTCAACTTAAACCTGCACTAAGTTTCTGTTATTTGTTTTTGGCCACTTGGGGAAAGCAGAAACCATCTGAATCTATTTAACCAACTTCTCAAATTCAAGACGTGGGGTTTATGTTTCACCTTTTTTCGGACTTCGAGTTGTGATTCTGACCATGTGACAAATGTTTACTTGTTGGTAGCTTCTGTTTTTGGTCATCACCAACTCCGATGGAAATATTTAGCTGCTAGATGTTCCACTATGTTTACTTCTACTAGTTGCTGAGTCACTTTGCTATTTGATAAGCAAACAGAGGGTTTGGAGTTTTTTCTCTGAAATCAACTGCCTGCTACAGTTTATGATCTAAATGAGTGTGGTGGGATTGAACCAAAACACTTAAGTAGCGACTGCACAAAGAGCTGAAACTCTCAGTTTAGAGGGCTGTGAATTCAGATGATGATTCTCAGTGCAACAGTAACATAATGCACCACTGACTTCAGTCCAAGTGTTTGTTGGTCATAAGTGCAACTGCTTTCCACTGCCTCAGGAAACCAATTTGCAAAAAACTCACTTGACCTTTTAAGAGCAAAATGCAAATGGGTACAAGTGCGTTTGCTTTTTAAAAACCAGCCTTAGGTGTTTTACCTGAAGGTGTGGGACATCTGGCCGGCTCAGCTTTACTGGGGGTCTTTGCAGAGGAAGATGCAGTGGGGGTGGAGGGCTTCTCAAACAGCTTGTCCTCCATGTTGGCTCTCTTGACGTAAACACACGACTTCCCCAGGAGCACAATACTGTTCAGCACTTTAAGTGTAACCAACCTACGAAGGGAGAAGGCAGAGGTTAACAGGGTTGCATCTCTGACTGAAAGAATCAAAAACTGTTTCCCTCTCTGCAACAACTATTGTTATAGTTGAATATATTTTTTCTGGAGAGATAAAAGTAATTTTTTTATGAAGAGAGCAATCTAAGACACATAATATTGTAAAAATACAGATTAAACCCAAATAATCTGTCACTTAAGGTTTCCCATCCTCGTTTTGGGCACTTTTGCCACTATGGTTGATGAATTTATGCATCTGGATCAAAACATAATGAGAAATGTAATTTAGTCACAACTTTATCTGGGCCACAGCTATAATGAATCTCCTCAACCATCTGGTTTCAGTCGCCACTGTTCATCTCCCACCACTGACACCAGTGTGTTGATGTGCTCCATCCCTCTGTGTTTCTGGGCTTTGCTATAAGGCCCAGACTTTGACACCGTGATGAGAGAGAGACGGACACATTGGGGTATGTAGACCACCGCTCGCTGCAATAGGATGTTTAGAACTGCGAGTGTGTCTGCACAGCTGAATCTTTGCCATGGCACAGCATTCTGGTCAAGCTATTTTTAACTTGGGGGTGGGGAAGGCCAGAGATGGCACTAGAGATGCCAACATTGTATTCTTCACCCCGAGGGAAACTCTTCAATGGTACGAGCCCAATGGGATCTGGCAAATGAGAGTGAGCGAGGCCGTCAGCGGCTCAGCACGGGAGAACGTGAGGCCACAGCGTTGATGCTTATGTAACAGCGTGTGTCTGAATCTGACTGTGGGTTTATGACAGTCTGTGCATGTGTTAGTGTGCATCCAAGAGACCGCAAGCATGTCTGTGTGTAGTGGCCATGAGTCTGTGTTATAGAAAGAGTGTCTGTGCATATTTGAGACTCTATAAATAAATAGAAAATCTTAACATTTAAATACTCACTTCTACATGTCTAAATAAATACAATGTTCAGATAAAGAAAAATGGAAATTAGACTTTGAGCTGAATTTCAAAGGTCTGTAGTTCAATAAGAAAAGGGAGTGAATTACTACATATCTTATCACCATATTAATCTGCATGAACAACTTAGTAAAATCAGTTATAGCGTTTAAATCTCCTCTTGAGCTTCTCCTTTTGTACATTATTAAAATATATGCAGCATATGCAAAACGAAAATGTCATGTACGGTTACATCAAGAGCAGTAATATTAGGCTCAAGGGTTTGCTGTATTCTGGATGCTGGGGCAGAGTAATGAAGAATAAAAATCCTGCTGCAACATTAGTGAAACAAAACCTAAGACTTACCCAAGATAAAAGAGGAAAACACAAGTATATGACAGGGCTCCCTGCACCTTGACTGAAGTCATCACCACTCGGATAAGCTGTTAAAACATTACAAAGCAGAATGAATATCAAATTTAAACTTTTTCTGGCTAATACTTATGTGTTAATGACTAATTCTTCCGGTATTAATTCCTGAATAGCAACAGACGGCAGCCTGTCTTACCAGAACAGCCAAAGGCAGAGGGATGAATCCCATCCTCCGAGCCACTGAGTCACTGTAGTCAGTACAAGCCTACACAGTGACACACGAGCACAGATTGCAGCACTCAACAAAACTTCATTGATTAGCTGCGTAGGCTCAGTGCTCTTTATGCAAATATAAGGATGGTGATATGAAGAAGAGGGGGTCGCTTACATTTTTCTGTCGACTGCTGACGAGATCGAAGGCCAGACTGGCTCTGTATTCACTGTACACCTGCAGGGGGGGCAAGACAAAGAACGGACTGTGAGAAAAGAAGGAAACCAAAGGAACATATACAGTTTTATACGTGTACTTTGTGTGACACGTTTAAATATGATTCTGTCCTTACATCTGCAGTGATGTCGTTGAACTTTGTGATGAAAGCGTGTTTAATAATGTCAACAGCGACTTCAGAGGTGACGACCATGAAGACATCAGGGAACAACACCCACAGGTGCTCTGAGGAAAGAAGGAACACAAGATGATATTTTTAAATTAAATTTAAATTTTCTTATCAACTGGTTGCTAATATGCTTTTTAAACCTCAAGGAGAACTGCTTTAATAATAACTCTTCTATCACTATGAGCAACCACCATCATTTCAGCCCTGTGATCAATTGTTTATTCAAACTTTGGAGCTTTAAATTGACAATAATTTATGTGTTTATATTAATTTATCAGATGACAAAGTAAAAAAATTTGAACTTGTGAAAGGGTTAGCTCATAATTAGCAATCAGCTGAGAGCAGGTGCTTTATTTCTGCTGCATAATCCAAACAAGGAAACGCAGTTACCATGGAACATGAGTGAACTACTGGGGACTTGTGACACGAATCCCTCGTTAGCAACACAGAGCTGTAGCTCAGCTGGTGCTTGTACGTCAGTGTTGTGATTTCAGCTGACAGGCCACGTCTGTCATCTACTGTGTTTCTGGCTTTGAGCCTGTCAGGAGGAGCTGATTGTTTTCAGAGAGCTGTCAAACACAAACGCCGAGCTCTCGTCCCTCGCTCCACTCCGTCTCACTCACTGAGGTGTGTGGGAGGTTCAACGCCCCGTGGTGCTGCAGAGGGTCGTCGGAAACTTCAGGAAAGTAGCTGCTTAACATACTGGTCTGAAATGTTTCCCCATGTCGAGCACCTTGTGCTGGGATTTAAAACTATGCTGAATACACCTGGGGTAACTTACTGTAATAACTATTTTAAAAAATCTATGCAACTGTAGTTTGAAGGAAAACACCTAATTACCTGGGTTCCATGAGAACTGCTCCATGTTCCTGAGACAGACGATGAGCAGGAGAACGTAGCTGGTGAACCGCTCTTTGATGTCTGCGGGATCAAATAATCACATTTAAAATGACAACTGTCATTCAACTGTAAAACAATCTGGCAACGAAAATGTTATTAGTACCAACTGCATCTTCACTTAAGACACAACTGAACTAAAGCTGCATTAACAGACACTTTCCATTCTCATCAGGGTTTAAGTATGATGGAAAACCAACAGACACAGCACATCTTAGAATTATATTTCCACATCAGATTTTTCACTACTTTCTGGATGTATATAACGACAATTCCTAACAATATAATTAAATAAATCGATGCAACCTGTTCCTGGACTTTTTCTTTCTATATCTGCAGATGACTTGAACCGATCTTTGTTCGTTAGTTTTATATTTTCTGGATGTTTTCTCCTGTTTTAATTAGCATTTTATTAGTTCTATGGCATTGCTGCTTTTTGTGCTGTTTATGTTTAAACACATTGTGTGAAGCTCTTTCATTTACCTTGTGTATAAAAAGAGCTACAAAAATAAACCTCCTCGCTAAAGCTGTATAAGTGTTAAAACAGGTGATAGAACGTTTTAAATTTGTCAGATGTGTCGGGTTCAAAAAACATGCAATGAAATAAGTGGAAATTATAGTCTGCTACTAGTCAGTGCTGCACAACATAAACAGTAATCTATGGAAATATAAAAAGGCACAGCTGTATATGTTTAGCACAGCATTATCTGCATTAGTGATAAAATGCTAGTTATGACTTATCTCCACAAACAGGCAAAGATCAGAGAAAACTGAGAAAATGGCAGATGATTGAGCTCATTGTCTTCTGCTGTCATTAGAATACAATTAGTGTGACTGAGATAAAACGATGCTGCCTGTGGGGATATAAGAGGAAACACACAATACATCTGATTCTGCAGCCATGTCTGCACTCTTCTTTCAAAGCAGAACGGATTCAGAACAGCTTTCATATGTAAGGAAGAGGAATTAAGCCTGAAACAGTTTCATATATAAGCACAGCGGCCGACGGATCTTAAGAAGAAGAGGATCAGAATGTACTGAACAAATGCATTTGTTTGTAGGACACATTTTTTAGAGGAATTGTTCCCTTTCTATCCCGGAGTGAGACTCTCACGTCTGTGAATATCTAATTCTATGGAGGCTGAGAACATCACAACAACATGGGGGGGAAATAAAAACATGACAAATGTTGTTCAATCACATTTTAAGAATGATATTTTTCTGTGTCTTACCACTGTTGGACATTTGGAATAAGTTGTTCTTTTCAAATTTTTTGAACACGCTTCCTTTGATCTCCACGAACTGTGCATGAGAGGGAACAGGAACACGAAGAAAGAATTGTAAATGGAAGAATTTACCAAATGGAAAATAATGTTGCAGCTACATTTCATCACAAATGTCGCTACCTGAATTTTTCTGCTAACAAATAACTTAAGCAAAATTTAGTTAATGAGCACAAATGCATGTCATGTGTTGTTATGTGTGTATGACTGTGCACTGACGTTGTTGGACATCATGATGGTGAGCAGGGACTTGTTGTGGGAGTTGAAGGCGACGTTGAGGGTGGAGGCTTGGACCATGATGAGGATGGAATGGAGGACTGAGAGGCCGGCACTCAGGAAAGCAACTAATTTAAAAAGGCAATTTAACACTGAATACCACTCCATTAAAACCTATCACGAGGGACGGAACCTAACAGTTTGACTGACAACCTCCTAACCAAAACTACAAGCACACTGAAAATACGACCCTGTGCCTTGCTCATTCCCTCACCTAAATCTTTATAAAGTACAGTATGAACACTTCATCTCAAAGTCTTTAATCCTCCTAATTGTGGGATGAGACAAGAAGATAGATATCCAGTGCACTGAACCTGACTAAGGCTCTGCAGTTCATCATCCTAGTTCCAGACCTGAGCAGAAAATAATCCATTTCCTCCCTTTTAGCTCCAGTGTTTGTGTCTAGCCGAAAGAAAATCAAAGCAAAGCTGATTCTCGTGTCTGTTGGCCAAGTTATGTTGCACTTCCTCTAAAAGACCTTACTTATCTTCTCCGCTGGTCATGAAGAGCTCACAAAGAAATATGAGCATTCCACGAGGCTGCACTTGTACATCATCTGTTAAAAGCAGAACCTACTCTACTAGAAACCTTCGAATATTTCAATATAAGGATTTAAAACCTGCTGTTACGCTGCTGTTGATTTGAGCCAGAAGGATACAGACGTAAAAGACGGCCATGAGGAAGTGAGGGATGACTCCTATACTGTCTCTTTTCCGTTCTTTGGGTTCTGTGGCCGTCCAGTAGAGAGCATCCAGGATATCTTGACCGAAAGAGGAGAAGAGTCGATCTGCCACCTGACAGACGAAGGCACAGACACAACCATCGTGTAAACAACAGATACATAACATGGAAATATATAAATAGGTATCTTTTACACTGTGTGGAATAGAATGTATAAATTGTGAAGTACCTCCAACATGTTGTAGATGATGTAGAGCTTTATGACCGACTGTCCTCGGATCAGGTGGTACATCATGGAGTAGTCGACGTAGTGCATCATGGAGAAGCACAGCACCATGATCAGGCCCTTCAGCACGTCACACACCTGCGCTGGCTGCAGCAGCCGGGACCCACTGACCACGCACACAAACACACAAACACACAAACACACAAAACGTCAAATTGTGGTAGAAACACGTCGAGTTTTAAATACATTTGTGGTATTTGACTTCAGACTCACATGCCAACATTCACAGTGCAGTATGTCCACATGTAACATGCACTGTCTGGTATAATGTGTGTATATGCTCAGAAACACACACATTTTGACAGAGCAGCAGTGTGGAATTATTGCATATACACACAAACGTTGTAATGTAGTTCCATAAAACCTCTGGTAAATTTACCAAAGAAGTCAAATGAAGACGGAGTGGACCCCTGGTTTAACAACGCACTACCAGACCAGTGCGACTGTTTACTGCTCATTATAAAGTCTCTGAATGATCCCTGTAAATTATCCCACATGAGGAAACAGGAGTACAACACATACAGAGGTGAATAATTCATTTCTGTTCAAAATGAGACGACCGACATGAAGAGAAAGGCAACAAGTAGAGATAACACACCGAAAGAAAACAAGATATGAAATATTAAAGCTAGAGTCTCAGTTATTCGAAAAGTTATCTCATTCCGGAGATTGATCTCTTTTTAATAAGTTTCTGTCTTTGGTCAAAGCTCCTGCTCGGATAAGATGAAATCGTTGTCGTTCTTATCAACACCACAGACCGCAACAACATTTCATATCAGTCTGAGGGGCTGTCTTCATGTTTTCATGGAAAAATATATATTTTAACCAAAATAAAATGGAAATGTTTCAAATGGTGTTGGACGATACTACTTGGAAGGAAACACACAGGATGTAACGTGCTTCAAACATGTGCAGCTTTTGCAATTAATGGCAGCGGCAGCTTGGGAGCATGTTAAGCGCAGGGCTGACAAATCCATAGGACCGGTTATTTAAAATTTGTGACAGGGATAACCGGGGAGAGCCGGAGAGCTTAATTCCAACACATCCTGCATATTTTCCATGTCAGCTGCGTGTCTGTGCGACTGCAAACACCACGAAGCACGGCAGTAAAAACACGTTTCAACTACTCACCACACGGGCTGTTGTAATATTATAATAAAGAAAAGGTTCCCTCTGATTCTTACCTGCTGATATGAATGTTACACTATGATAAAGCCTAATTACAAAGGTTTGATTCTGCCAAACGACAACACTTTAATTGCCATCAATAACAGATAATAACAGTCTATGCCATTATTACCGAAGTTTAACACAAATTCACAAGTACGACTCCACAATTTTCTACTACACCACAACTAAGTGGTGCACAAGACGTGGCAGCACAACAATGAGCTGATCTAAAAAGCCATCATTACCTTCGTTACTTTTAGCTGCTGCTGATTAACAATGGAGCTCCTCCTCAGCCTTAACATGAGACAGGTAGAAAAGAAACCATGCTCCACATGTGAGGGGGTGGGGGGGGAGTTCTAGGTGTAGCTATGTGAACTATTTTAAGAGGCGACTTCAAGTAGAGTTAAGAAAAATGTGTAAATTAGCTGAATCAATCTCAGTGTCTTCTGAATCAGCCGAGCTGTGAGAACAGGAGGAGGTGAACATCTGTGGCTTTGTCTCAAGAAGAAAAGACAATGATTGCACCAAAGATATGTTGCCTTGAATACAGAATTACACACTCGATTCATTAAAGACTCGATTCATAGCCCTTAATGGATTCTCTCATTTCTAAGATACTTATGACAAAAGAAAAGATACAGATAAAATACAAGAATAGACTGAAAAGCAATTTAAGGAAGATGCTCCAGTGATATTAATAGTTTTTATGGTTTGTTTTACTGAGGCTACAGCTCCATCTACTGGTCCGTCAATCATGTAAAGAGGTGGCGGTCCAATAAAACCTCAGTCATATATATCATCTACTTCTTAATCTTTCTCCATGTGATTTTAAGATATATATTAAGTGTTGTTCTGTATCTTGTGCATCTTGAAAGCGATTCTACTTGTTCAAGGCATCTCATGACAAAAATACCAGGTTCATATCTTAAATTTCTTGTTTTGTTTGGCCTAAAATATTAAGTGATTCATTTTATAATGAAATAAAAAACAGTAAAAT
This sequence comes from Hippoglossus stenolepis, assembly GCF_022539355.2. Classification (NCBI taxonomy): domain Eukaryota; kingdom Metazoa; phylum Chordata; class Actinopteri; order Pleuronectiformes; family Pleuronectidae; genus Hippoglossus; species Hippoglossus stenolepis. The sequence goes on along the minus strand of NC_061489.1, from coordinate 23,861,310 downwards.
TTGAATTCTTTGTTTCAGCTTTAATGGACTATATCACAGTTACGATTGGTATTCAGATGTTAAAGGTGCTAAAAGAGAGAAACCTCCTCACGTAGCATCTGATTCCGAACACGGTTCGCTGCTGAGGCAAAGCTGCTGCAGCCAGCTGCCACTGCATCCTGCACAGAGCAGTCCTCACTCTCTCTATTCTGCTCACGTTATCTCCATAACACACATGAACATTATGCCTGAGTGCAGTCAGCTATGTGCTGCATTTCAAGTAGCTGTATCTATGTGCCTTTTATACTGTATTAGCCTGAAACGTGGGATTAAAACTCAGGACCAGAGAAAGAAGAGAAAGCTTCATTTCTGATACAAAACCGTGTTAGAGAAGCCGACTGGTGAGCATAAAACAGCCAATTTGCTTCTGTCGAGCAGCTGCGGATTTAAGTTTTCTCTTAAAAACTGCTGCAGAGGGATGCGCTTAAACAAAGCAAACTCCAAACTGCTCCAGAGAAGCTGCTCGGTGACCAGAAGTGGGAGATCTGATTCAGCAGGCGAACTTCCAGTTTGAGCGTCAGCAGCCGTACCACTGACAAGCAGCACAGTGATGGGAACCAGCATGCACTCTCAGCAAAACCTCCCTTTCCAAGCTCCGAAAAAAAACAAAAAAACAGGTCTTATGAGGAACCAACATGGCGGCTTTGCCTTGGGAGAATGGGACATGATGTACGATGCCAAGCTGTACATGAACAGACACAATGGAGATGAAGAGAGGCCGGTGAATACATGTGAAGGACAGTTCTGATAATCATGAAGCAATGACAGCATGGTGGGAGCGTACCTGCTTCTTCTGCAGTAGGGGCATGTACGTGCCCTGCGGGGGGGGGAGGAAGGCAAGGGGACAATCAGACAGAGAGTCAGAGAGGGTGAGGCGGGCAGGGGGGAGAGGCTGTGCCCATCAATATCTAAGTTCAATATTATGTTGGTTTTTTATTTGTGCGTTTAAAGTAAAAACTGCTAAAATTGTACGGTTAAACAAACATATAACAAAGCACCTGAATAACAAGTGTGCTTTCACGTAGACGACAACATAATCCTGGTAGGAGACAATTCATCAATAAGCCAAGCCTGAATATTCACTACACAAAAAATCACGAGGACACACACACACACACACACACTATGTCTTGGGGCTATTTCTACCCCGAATGGAGGAGCAACATACTTGTAAACATGTAAAACTGGAATAATAAGACTGGATATTGACATTCAGAGACTAAGTGGAACTGCAACCTTTACTAATGGGAGTTTTCTTTTAACTGAACATATGCCCACACCATGAGTGACCTTTTCATGCAGGGTTTAGCTCAATAAAAGAATCTCAATATCATTTAAAAAGTATGAGAAGAGAAAGAAGTGATGCATTACTAACAAAAATCAAACCATGAAAAAATTATCTGACCACAACTGCCAAAGTAAGCACGCAAGTACTTGAGCATGTGTATTCAGGCTGTATTGTTTTTGCTAACGTGCACAACTCTAATCATTTCGGCGAGCACAATCAATTCAACCCAATTGTGTGTGACATTGTGCAGGTTGTGTCACATCAAACTCTCTGACCGATCATAATATTAGTATTTTCATTCTCTGATATAAAGTGTAGTCAGACCAGAAGCAATTTGCTCAGATTACATGGGAAAAAAACAACTTCAACTAGCGAGCGAACAATACATTACAGATAAAACAATGTAGGTGCATAATCTTCTACTTCTGTGTTATCACGCACTCTGCTCACTTCTCTTCAGCTGCTGGTGTGAACTGAACATAACAGAGTTATAAAAGGTACAAAAGATAAAATTGTTAAACCAAATTAATATTCCCACTTCCTCTCAAATTGACATATGATCCTTTTCCCTTTACAGGTCAAGGTTGAGCCACTGAACTCTGTACCAAGCAAACAAGGTCACATTCATCACTTCTCTCGTGTCGACATTGTGCCCTGACCACAACATTTCCTACTTGCCAAACAGAAATGCATTTGCATCAGACAGAATTTTAAAAGGTGATTATGCAGACAGTGTTTTCCGTGCATGTTTGATTCTTGTGTGTGTGAATGCAAGGGAGAGTGTGAGAAGTACGTGAAGAGGCTCTGACCTGAAGCCGCAGCACGGCAGGGTGAGGAGGCGAAGCAGGGCCAGCAGCACCCTGATGGGCAGCAGCGTGAAGACGTACAGGAAGGCGTCGACACACAGGAAGAAGCCAAAGGTCATCAGCTGGAAAAGTCGCACAGCAACAACTCAGAGTCAAACAAGGTCTCCAACCTCCAAGTTACACAACGGTCATCGGTAGAAAAGTGGACATAACTCGACTTGAAGGACAAACAAGTCTTTCAGTATTTAACAAGGACAAGACCTAAATACACTAAATAAACAAACAGACCCAAACCCAGTAACTTCACACACATACCTTCACTGTCGCCCAAAGTCTAAGAGTCATTGCCTCGACATCTTTAAAAGGGAATATTCCACAAGCCATGCATTTAATCTATCCAATGTCCTATTGCTTCTCACTGGAAAAAAACATGAGGGGACTGAGCATTGGTGGGAGCTGGAGGGAGGGTTTGTTTCTCATTGGTGGAATCTGTTTGACTTTTCTTGGGGCCTCGTCAGGTACCTAGAAGACGGGAAGCTCGCTGAACGCAGGAAAATCAGTGAGGTCCGTTTTGTTTACACACATTCCTCTGCTGCCCCAAAAGAAAAACCCAACCCAGTGGGAGCTGTGTCAGTGAGGGCTTCGTCTATTTAGATGTTTTTTTTTGCAGAGAGAAACTCAACTCTTAAAAAATATGACCTTTATACTAAATGTAAACGTAAAGCATGATCACAATATCTTCAATATGTCTAGGTCTTCATAATTGGAAACATAAATTAGGTTTCTGTGAACAATTGCACATTGTTTGTTAATCAACAACTATTTTGATATTCAAATAATCATTTTTGGCATTTTCAAACTTGTTCACAGCTTCTCAAAAGTGAGGATTATCTGTTTTGTACATAATAGTAAAATACAGGTATTGTGATTTTTGATTGCTGGTCAAACAACCCAAGCTATTTCAAGACATTATCTTGGATTGTAGAGACTAAAATTGGCATTTTTTATAATTTTCTGAGGACAGTAAATTAAGATGCATCAGTTATTCAGAGAGATCACACTGACATATGAGATACACACGTCTTATGAGTCAACACTGCCCCCTTCTGACTGATGTGAAGAACAACAAAAATAAACTGCTGTCAGTACCTCATAATATTTCCTGACACCATTGATATTTTTTTGTTTTGGTATAATATTGTTTTACACAATCCAATTATTATACATTTTTGTGTCTGCATGCAAAAGCACATATTGAATTTGTTTTACTAATCTATAAGGTCCTCATTACATCAACAACTAATAAACAAACTATGAAAATAATATCAATATTGTATCTTTGATAGATTGTTGTGGTCTGTAAGCATCTTGTCTGCGCTGACGGACATTGCACAGATGCAGAGAGCTGAAGATAGAAGGGGTCAGCTGAGGTCGGGGTGTGTAATGTACGCTACCTTCTCCAGTTCCTTGGGAATACGCATGCATGTGTAAACTCTCTCTCTGCGCTCCGTGTACTTTGCCTCATTGTGCTCCAGGAAGTATCCTCTGGTGAGCTCTGTGCAGATGAAACGTGTCAACGACGGATCTGGAACAACACAAGAGCAACGGTGTTAGCACAAGGGCCATTGTCTGCAACAATTACAACCGCCGCTATCGACACAATGAGGCCGCCAGCCGTCGGAGAGACGTGAACGAGGGGGAAACTTCTCTGGATGATAGAAACTGAGGGTTTGACAGTTGTTTTTTAGCTCAGTGGGATTCAGTGCATCAAGAAAACATCTTGCAAAACCTGACTATGATAAAATCAAGATCTTTGTCACGTAACAACGTTTTTCTCATGTCAAACTAAACCATCTGTAATGAGGGAAACGTAACAAACATAAATGTTCTGTTATGTTGCTATGGCTGAAAACTTATAACACAAAGCAGTTTTGTCTGTTGCCCTGTAACATCATTCAATTCAGATCATAGGGATCATTGGATTATTGGAGGATTAAAACAGAACAACAGGTTAAATTATTAAGAGATAAAATGACTATATTAATCTATACCAATTGTAGATTGTAGAAAAATGCATATGTGGGAGTAAATATTATTATTTGAAGACATCACCTTGGGCTCTAATTTAAGGAAATAATAATCTGTAATGGAAATATGCAGTTCATTAATTACAGTCATAAACATAACCAATGAGTGGTGGGAAACTTGTAGAACAGTTGCTGGTTTTGTTGAATCGTCTCAGTGTGAGTTTTACATCAAATGGCCCCATACGGTCTTTTAATCCTTTCCACTTGACTTCATCCTGTGAGAACCTGTCGTGCTTCATAAACCCGAACACCAGGATGAGCTCACTGTGCTTTTACACAGGCTTTAAAACTTTAAAGAAATAAATCATGTGGAATTCATCAAGATAATTATTAATATCGACGTATGGATTTTTTGGTCCTATCTCAGTTTCAAGTATATAAAGCGCACAAAGACATATCGACATACTTTTCTTGTGCACATATGCATCTTATCTCAGCAACTGTACGTTTACTTCTGTTTGTACTTTCAACTGTCGAACATGTAGATTAGTAGAGTTTGCCTGAGGTGTGACCTTGTTGTTGATTAGATAAAACGACAAAGTGCACGGTCAGATGAGAATCACAGGAGAGTGCAGGACACAAAACAGGCGTAAACGACTGTGTGCGACTCTCTTCGGGGTGATTGTACTACTGTTGTGGAGAGAGTTGTCTACCTGCATCTGTGTGTTACTCTGTGTGTCACATACAAACTGTCATGGATTATAAAAACATGCCTTCTTACATTATAGTGCAAACAAACACCTTTATTTTCCGTCCCTCAATTAGAAAATGAAAACCCACGTTTCCCTTTCCTGTAAACAAACCTGAAGTCTCTGATCATCATTTATACACAGAACTTGTCAGAAAAGGACATTTCAGTTAATAATGTAACTTTTAAATGATCTTAACTTCCTCAGTGTCTCAGAAGATAAACAACAAACACAGAGTTGAAGGAGCTGAAGTGAGGAGTCAGACCTGAAACTGGGGTTTAAAGTGTGTTTTCTTCATTCTGAGTGAGTTTGAGCAACATGTCCGCCTGTAAACAACAGCAGCTGTTCGCATCCAGTGCTTTTAACGCAGGAGCATTCTTCTCTGCGTTAAAACCCGGAAGTTCGCGCAGAGTTAACGTGATAAATCGCGTTATTTCTCAGTGTTTATCAGCAGCCGTGGCCGCGGAGTCACGTCGGGTTACCTGCAGACATGTCGCGTTGCTCCCTCCTAACAGCGCTAATGTCGTAAACTCCCAGAGTCTCCGGCAGCCCGGGAGTCAGGCCCGCTTTGCCCGACCTGTGAGCGTCCTCCCACGGCCTCTTCGACCTCCTCCTCGGCTCCATTTCTGCTTCTTTCTCCTCCGACACTTCGCTGCCCGATACGTCCGCCATCTTTACTTCCGGCCCGCCGCGTCGCTCTGTGTTACGTCATCGCGGCGTCGGTCACAGGTAAACAACGTAAACAGCGTCACCGGCGTAAACAGCGTCACGTGACACCGGGTTGGGTTTAAAATCATCATTACAAAATTATTAATAGATAAAAAAGTAAAGGTTTAATAAATCTAAATATCATTTGGTTTAATAATAAAACAACATAAATACATTTAACAGTTTCCTAAAGATAAAACAAAATAATCATTCAAAGATGTTAATCAACAGAAATAGATCAAAATCTCTTAAAAAGAAATTAAAAGTCAATGGTTTATTAAAATTGAGAAAATAAATAATGTTCAAAAGTCTTTTTTTTAAAAAGATATATCAAAATTGAATAATTTTTAAATAATAAAGAATGATCACCAAATTATTATTTCAGACAAATAAATACTCGACCGTGTTGAAGGAATTATATATATATTTTTTAAAATAAAGATTGAAAAGTTGGTTAAAAAATAAATACGATTTTTTATTGGTGTACAAATGTTGACAAATCAGCAAGAGTTTGTGAAATGGAGTACAAATATTGGTTTAATAACAAAATCATGAACTTCAGGGGTTTAATTATAAGTCTAAAGTTACTTTCAAATACTTGCATAAAAATTATAATTTTTTCTGTATTATTATTATTTATACAGCCAAATCTATTTTTCAGCAAAAATGCCTAATTTCAAGCCATACTAATAATAATGTTAATAATAAACATTGTTGTTAGCTTTGCAGTGAAACTTAACCGGTCACAAATAAATTAAGCTTTTAAAAAAAATGATTTGATATTTACAGTTTGTTGTCTTGTTTGAATTTTCTCTGTAACACGATGATCTACAGTCAGAGAACTGTTTGAATGTTGTTGCAGTACCATGTTCTCCACTTGGCGTCGCCAAAGTTCCATCAAACCGCCCTGGATCTAAATTCTACCCAACAACAGCACTGAGGCTGATTTCTCCTGATGAAGATGAGGAGTATGTGCAGAACTTTGCAGAGGAGGACTGAGTCCATACTTATGTTCATGTTCCAGCTTTTAATAATTACTCATCTAACTTTCTGGTTGAAGCAGGCTCCGACATGTCGAGGAAAAAACACAGAGAAAATACTTTTATCACATCTAGCGTCAACATTTCATTTTCAAAATCCTAATATTTACATTTTTTAGCATTGTTAAACCAACACTGACATTTACCTGCTTGATTAGCCGGTGAACAGATGCAGGGTTCTGAATATGGGGAACATATTAAAGGTTAAATCCACACTGAGATGCTTTGTATTGTGAGGTTTCCAACATTTCCCAGAATGCTTTTCATACGTTCTGAGGTGTCGAGAGGAAGAAGCATAATTCAATCAAAAATGAATGTAAGTGCATATAAATGGACACAGGGAGTTAGTTGGTATTTGAATACTTTACATGATCGTTTTGAAAACTGGCTGCAATGCATTCTGGTGTTTTGAAGAACCACAAACTTTGGGAAAAAATATGTTTTGCGTCATCGTTCTGAGCAACGGCAGAATCTGCTTTTGATTTTCTGAATCGTTTTCGCTTATTAAGATAATAGGGATGTGATTTCCAATAGTTTTCTTTCACCTGATATAAACAGTAACAAGAGGAAAATACAGCGTTAGTCCAGACATGTGGTTTTCTAGATAGATGCCATTGTGGGGCTGAAACTGTTCTGTTCCACAGAACCAACCAGCGTGACATCTCCCTGACATCTGACAAAAAAACATCTCATCACTTTCCACAAGTCCACTTCTTTGTTTTTTCTGGAGCTTTCAGTCGTGCTGTAGACATCCAGTTGCCATGGGAATATAGATTGAAGATTTTTCCTGAACACTTCAAGGACTTTTCACGCAGGTTGGACAAGACAAAAAAAAAACGACAACAGGGCAACTTCACCTGCGGAGGAAGGTCGGTGGGTTTGATTGAAAGCTCTGAAGAGCCACTAAGTAGACCCTGTTTTTGTCGAACTTGTGTTTCCAAGGTTAAGAACGAACTTCCCATTGACTCTTCACACAATCACAGTGAATCGGTGATAGTGAATATCAAAAAGAGACAGAAAAAGAGTCGACCACATGCAGACTTAGTGCACGTGGCCAAATCATGTAGCTCCTTTTGTAAGCACGGTTTATTGGCACACATAATGGTAAAGCATACATACCAGACATCAGATATGACACTGAACACCTCTGCTATATAATGTACAAATGGTGTCTAATAATACTAGGCTCAAACATATTTAGAAATGTGTTAGCTTCCTTACAAATGCACAAATAAATACCCATAAGATCCAATTGTATAAAGACGTCCGCTGTTGCGTTCTTGCCCATTTTTCAAACAAAAGTCCAACAAAAGAGATCAGGGATATAGTATCAATTCAATTCAAAGATTAAAGAACAATCGTGAACACAAAACACGGGGATCACTTCTGTGGGGTGGATGGGACTTTACCTGTGCGCTGTTTTTAAAATGTAAAATTCTTCACTTATGTCACAGAATATACAAGAAAACATGAATGTGTGACTGTGGTTGTTTAGTAAATTTGTGGCTTTGGTTCTGCACTAGCTAAGGAGGAACGGGGGGACATTTAAGAGTTTTCTTTTTTTTTGACAGAGGCAAACCAGCGTCCATCCAAACCACCCAACAGAAATCTGAACCTCCTGTACAAAAACAAAACAGCTGCCATATCCAAACTGGTTTCAGGGGGCTGATTTACAGTGGACGAAAGAGACTCCACTTCTATTTACAGAGCTACAAACCATTGTAACAGTGTTCCCAAACTGATGAACCCAAAAAAGGAAAATCAGACTGATGCATTTTTCAAAAAGTACATATATCAAACAAAAAATAAAAATCCTATAAAATCATGCAGGAAAAAGGCTTTAGTATCAGTTTGGGAGTTGGTCGTTAAAGGGAACCAAGTCCAATTTGGAGGAGGAGGGGGGGGGAGAGAGAGAGAGAGAGAGAGAGAGAGAGAGAGAGACAAAAAAAACTAAATCAACATTAATGCATCAACGCGTGTCGGCAAAGTTCACATACTGATCGGCAAAATTACAACGTGATTGCAAAGGATTCTGAGAGAAGCAAAAATACCAATAGACTACGAACACAATCAAACTGGTTTGCATGAAATCACAATCTGTGACGACCGCAGCAAAGTGGAGAGAAAACAATCCCGGGACGTGATTTTCCCCCTCGTTTGTAAAAAGGGAGTCCAGAGCAGGTTGAGAAACTTTTTTTGTTTCCTCTTAATTGGAAATGGAAATAAACAGCAACAGCAGAAACAAACCAAACAGCCGCGAGAATTTCTCAATGAAAAAAGCTAATTTGCCTCAAACAAGTGTTTCGCTTGCGGTGTGAGACGCCTCCATTGGCTCGGGTTAAAAAACACCTTCTTCACGTCGAGCTCACTATTTCTTCTTCTTTTTTTTTTTGAGACATTTTGTTTGTTGTTTTTTACTCCTCTTCTTTTCTTTTCACTGTCTATTGACGGCGTGATGACTTGCGACCTGCGGGTCAACCAATCACAGCTGTGGTATTCCACTAGACGAGAGGCTTGGAGGGGGAGATTTGATCTGGAATTTTCCACTGCATTCTCGAAAAACAAAATGTATTTTTTGATTTTTTTGAGTTTCTTTGTATGCATTTCATGTCTGTGGATTCTGCTGTGCAACGCTGCCAGTTCTCCGTGTGCTCCCAGATGTTTCAGTGATTCATAGAAGAAGAAAATATCCAGGATGGACAGATTTTTGAGTTTGCAGACAGGGGGTGGGGGTTTGATTCTGTAAAATGTTGTGAGGCGTTTAGAAGCACTGCCCAAAGGGGAAGGGGGAGAGGTTAAAAAGTCCATCTGTTGCTTTCTTCTTCTCTGGTTTTACTGTGAGGGCTGCGGCGCCGTGCTCTCAGGCTTGCTGTCCTGGGTGGCGGGGGGTTTGCTGCTCCAGGGGGCGTTGTTGCCGAGAGCCGGGGAGCCGTTGAAGTCGTCCTCGTCGTCCAGGCCGTTGGTGGCGTCGTACTGCGTGTTCTCCAGACGGGTGATCAGACGCTCATCCTCGTCCCCGAACTCGCCGCCCATCAGGGTCGGCTCGCCCACCACCATCACGTCCTGCAGAGAGAGAGGCCGACAACAAGTTTACAAACTGAAAAGAGGGAAAACAAGAGAACGTGTGATGTTGTTGTTTGTGGCTACAGACTTTTTAAAAGGTCACATCGTGATCAAGCTGCTTCCTTTCTTTACACATGTAGTTGTGCTACTTAGAAGCTCACATTTTACTAATGAATTACATTCTCGTGATATTTGAATGTTGGCTTTTACAATGACTTTTCGGAATCAACTTTGCAGAGGTGCTGAGTTACCTTAAATCTATAGTTTTTCCAGTGGAGTTTTGAATTTACTGCTTGTTTAATGTGCACAAGTGAAATCAGTGACGGCAGCTTAGTGAGTTGGAAACAGTCTAAAACTCCAGAAACGGCTAAGAGGGAGAATCTATTTGACAAAGACGTGCCCCCGAGGTTGAGAATGAATTTACTTGAACAACTATTTTTGTTACTTTATTGTGAAAGTTTTATAAAAAGAAAAAAATAGAATCATCTACACTCTTTGTATTTAGCAAGACATACAAAAAAGGCAGATTTTTCATAAAATTTGTGTCGTGCTTTCTTTACTAAACCCACTTTTTGTTGTTTTTTACAAGTTTAAAAACTGATAAACATACAATCAATTCTAACGCCGGCCAACATGACATGTTTTTATATTTCTGCCGGACCGTCCGCACTTCGCCTTGGGCGGATTCAGAATGAATATGCTAAAGTTAGTGCAAGAGAAGAAATTAATCTAGTTTCATCTAGTCCTCACACTGAACTACCATCTGAATAACACACGTCCAACCAAAAATACTTTTATGATAACATTGACTTTATTTCAAATAAAAATAAATATGCTTATTGTCTAACTTTCATCCTCATGGGCAGAAAAATGTGAATTTAATCAGTCAGCTTTTAAAATAGAGACATCACACGTTATCATAAAGATATTTACCAGTTCTCGCCTCTTGACTCAGGTCTATTTATGTGTGTTTACCATTTTGTTTCCCAGCTGTATGAGGGACGGTCCAAAACCCCCACAAAGGGGGGGCAGTGTATTTCCCTGCATCGACACGGACCCCCTGCTCGTGGGGAAACAACAGTAGGAGTGTGTGTGTAGGAGTGTGTGTGTGTGTCCATGTTTCGGCGTGTTTGTGTATTTATCGGTAAATCCACTGAACCCGACCGTGTGGTTGGTCGACCCCTCTGGAAGCGCTGTGTGCAAATGAAACCTTCCTGAACACAGAGTGGATTCCCCCGGCGCTCGGTACCCCCCCCCCAATCGATACTCATCATGTAAGACATATTTCACAGAGATGGTCGTCTCACAGCGGGTCAAGGAAGGAGAGGAGAGAGATTTATCCATTATCCACTGATATCTGTGGCGTGAAGGATTCCCGACAATTCCTCCGAGACGCAGAAACACGACTAGAAGCTCGTGTAGTTTTTTCCGTTGGAGATTAATTCCTTTACGTTTCACTCACAAAGCGATTCTGTTGATAAACGCACACTGGAGAGTAATTTGTGAATTCTAATATTTGTCAATCAGCTCTGAATCATGGCCGGATTTCTTTGTTTACACCACGTCCGTGGATCTCATCTTCCTGTGACTGACTAAGCATCTCCCTGCCGGCGAGCCCCCGGCGCCACCCACCGCAACCCGGGAAGAAGCTGTACAGTTAAATGGAGCGCATGCTTCACTGGTCATGTGTGTCAACGCTGCCTGGCTCGGGAGATCTCGCTCGCCTCTACCATCTCCTCTGCAACACACACACACACACACACACACACACACAAACATGCACATGCGCTGACTGGCACACAAACCCAGATAAGTTTACTGTACAATCACACCTTAGCACACGAACACACACGTGCACACAAACGCAGGCAAAAGCACTCGAATGCATACAGAGATTAACACTCAACACAACGATCACAAGCCTCAAGACGCGGAATCTCACACGCGAAACCCAAGATTTGTACACAAAAATCACACAGAACAAACACGCATGATCACATCCGGCAGGCGTTGATGTAAACATACAAACAAGACGAGACAACTTCACACACACACACGCCCCCCCCACGCTGCAACACACACACACACACACACACACACTCTGAAGAAGACCACCAATGGGGAGAAGCGGTTTATTTATTCAAGCCGTCCCCGAAGCCCCCCTAGCGACCACTTCTACACCCCACTATGCCTTAATCAGGCTAATTAATTTAGGTGAGCTTTTCAACTAAATGACAATATCCACACTGATTTGTCAATTTGCATAGCTAATTAAGTCATTAGCTAAAAACGTACTGATTGCCAACAAGCCTTGCATTCGCCATCTGTTCCTGTGAGGAGGCCTGTCAACCCACCTCTGGCCAATTTTGGGTCCACAAAAAAAAAAATAAAAAAACGTCTCTCCGACAATCACAGCTGGCGGTTAGCCCGGGACTGGGGTGTGCTAATTGTCAGCTAATTAACACTGTCTACTCGTCTACTCATCTCGTTAAGAGTTAGCCTCTGCGCTAGCTAAGCGGCGCGGCTATGAATGGGCCAACGCGGCGATGATGAACGCCTCCATTCACTGCTGTGTCATTAGCGTTAGCCTGGAGGACATATCTGCTCCTCGGGGCCTCCGAGGCAACAAGTGGGAATATTAACACAATGTGGCGGGAACGGAGAACGGAGCAGTCGCTTGTGCAGCAACAGGACAAAAATGATTGATACAGAATTTAGATGATAAAAAAATATTTTTTAGCCAACTAGTCAACGTTTTCAACATCCCTTCATCTTTTCCTTATTTAAATAAAGAATATATTCCTCTTTTCTAGTCAGTTGTGTTATTTTGTTTTCTGACTTCATGCTAACATCTTCTTCATGTTCCTGTTATCTGTTTGTACGTCTGTCTCCTAAGTCACTCGTCTTTTTGTTGATCTGTTTGTTTCTTGTCACACAATTTCATCAAGAAAAAGAAAACAAAAAAGAACACCACAAAATACAACTTTAAATCTTAAGATTTGGAATAATTTTCTTTTTTAGTCAACATACATCAAAACCTTTGAAAAGACAACATTCAACAATGTGTTGGTCCACTAGTGTGTGTGTTTTTGGTAAAGAAGGAATCAACTAGTGCAACAGTTTGGTTCACTGATGTGTTTTTAATAGTTTTTAGATAGAACTTGAGCTCGATAATAAGATATAATAGGTTTTGGATGCTAATCTGACAATAATCAATTTTCAGATTTAGTCTTTTTACTGTATTCATCAGGAATAAGCCATATCCTTAAAGGTCTATAATACTCAATACATTAAAGCTTCAAATCCAAGCGGTGCTCGGTTTAAAGAGAAATTCTGTCACCGCAGAAATTAAATCACTTAGAAACAAGGCCAAGTTTTAAAGTTCACAGACAAATATTAAACATTAATAAGACTTATGTCTTCGCCAATTAATAGTAAAACCCAAAACTTTGAGTTGTGTTACAATTTGACACCAGTGTCATGTGATCTCTGTGGAAGAACCAAATGAGTGTTTTTATGTTGAGTTCCTCAGAAAAATACACCAAAGTTTGAACTTAATCGAAAGAAGGGTTGTCAAAAAAGTTGAGGGACAGAAAGAACTAAACAGAATATTCAATGCAAGTCGTTTTACTTGTAATGGATTACTTCTTACACTGTGGTATTGATACTTTTACTTCAGTACACAATCAGAGTACTTCTTCCACCAGAGTTAACTCACAACATTGAAATGAGAAACAACACACGTTAAAACACTCAATCTGAGCCACTGGAGGTCAGTGTTGATCATTCTATAAACGCCCTGCGCCTCCCTCACCCACACCTCCTCTCCTCCAGCCGCTGGTAACCCCCCCCATCCTACCACCACCACCCCCCCACCCCTTTCCCCTTGTGAGGGTCCACTCCTTATTGTCATTGGGCTCACGTAGGCTTGTGCTGAGCCACAAACGAACAACTTCTCAGACAAAGACAGCAGGCGCGCAACATATGTAACCAGCATGTTAGCAGCCACGCCGCTGCCAGTCTTTAAGAGGCGTGTGAATGCAAGAGGCATGAGTGTGTGTGTGTGTGTGTGTGTGTGTGTCTGTGTGTGTGTGCATGTTGGGGTAGGTGGGTGGGTGGGGGCTGGAGGGAGGGAGGAGCGTTGATGGAGTATACTTTGTGCATGTGAAGGAGGGCAGGGGGTGGAGGGTATATACAGATATCAGTGATAATGAGAGCTGGAATAGAGCCAAACTGCCTTCTAGAGAGAAAACAATTGCACATGCCGTGTGTGTGAGTGTGTGTGTTTGTGTGTGATGTGTGGTGTGTGTGTGTGTGTGTGTGTGTGTGTGTGTGTGTGTGAGTGTGTGAGATCTACATTATGTATGTGTGAGATGGAGAGAAGCAGATACATGAAGAGAGTGATGGCAGCAAATCTCAAAAGATGACAGGACAGTTAACTGCGGGACAGAATATAGAGGGACAGGACAATGTGTGTGTGTGTGTGCGTGTGCGTGTGTGTGTGTGTGTGTGTGTGTGTGTGTGTGTGTGTGTGTGTGTGTGTGTGTGTGTGTGTGTGTGTGTTTGCATAGGTGTGTGCAGAAAGAGTGCGTTCTTCTAAACTGCTCAAAAACGTGAGGTAAATGATATTTTCTAGCCGTGAGGGTGCAAAAGTGGAGAAGAACGACCTGTACCAGAGGAAGAAGTCCAATCCAGTTATAAAAGGACACATCCTAATGGTGTCCCCATAGCCTACGACTGGAAAATACATAGAAATATTAGGCCATGTTAATAAACGACAAATATGTTTGGGAAAATGAACAAAATAAAGTCTTGTTTACATTTTTAATCAAAGGGAAATTATGTCAATCACCGCGGGAGCTGCCAAAAGAGAACAACATATTTCATTTGTTCTTTTCATTCTTGCAATATTAGACGACAACATGTGGTTTTTATTGTTAAGTTTAGGCTCACGAAGAACTCGACGTCTTAAGTCAAAACATATACTGACGTTTTTATTTACTGTACTTGTGTTGCTTTTGTTTTACTTCACACCGACGTCATGAACCTTAAAGGATAAAGTGTTTTGTATTATTCACGCATGCACGCACTCACGCACTCACGCACCTTTTCCCTGATCTCAAAGTGCTTCAAACCGTAATCACACACTTAATTTCTGTGGAGACAGGCTTGCTTTACTCAACCCGGTGTGTGAGTATAGAAAAGCATTAGCACCCTTTAAATATCCCATTAAGCAGAATTAGTCCTGGCGTAGAAGACGAACACACATTAACGCCGAGCAGCGACCCTTTAACGTCATGTTTGGTTTCAACACACTTTTTAACGCAGATGGAGCGACGTGCAGCGAGTGGGCGCAGGATAAATAAGTAAATTGGATGCAGTAGTGTAAATATAATACAGTATGTGTATAATGAAGAGCGTTTGGAATAAACTCAGCAGCGGCGGCGGGCGAATCCTCGGGGGGGAAACGTGGTGCAACACTGTTTAAGAGGCTGTTTAACCTCAGACTGTGTCAAGTGGCCTGTTATGGAGTCATGGAGGGAAATCACACATTCATACTCAGGACACACAGGACACACAGTTTTATGGACAGATGTCTTTATGTAGATTAAGTTTCCTGAGCAGAGGGAAAATTAATAGATGGAATATAACTGACTGATATTAGTTTGTTATGTCTGTTTGTCTGTCCGTCAGTAGGGTTAGGCAAAAACTACTGAGCTGATTTTCGTGAAATTTGAGTTTGAGTTTGGCCCATGAGATGAAACCCATAAGAGTTTGGTGCTGATTTGGACAAAAGGGTGAATCCAGGAATGTTTTATTCTTTTCTTTAACATTGTGAGAGGCATTTTTTCTACATTTTCACCAATTTCCCAGGGAAAAATTCAAAGATCTTTAGGAAATGAATCTGCATTTACGAGACTGATATGATTGTGTTTGCAATTTGGTGCAGCTTGATTGAATCTAAGGGAAATCAGGAGGTTACGTCTGTTTACGCAAAAACCTACTGGACAGATCTCCACGAAACTTGGTGGAAGGATTTAATTTTTGATGCAGATCCGGATCAGGGAGCGGATCCAGGATTTTTAAATTCTTATTCTTTAACGTTGCAAGAGGGTGTTTTGCAGCACTTAGAAAATAATAAATGGTTCTTGATGGAAAATATCAGGCATATTTGGTGTGTGTGAAATTTGGTGCAGATCCAAACAAAAATTCAGATAAGGTGAATTTAAATCTGGTGTCATACACTTGAATGCACTTTTTATTGGTTGGTCAAATCATAGATATTCGTTAGGGGAGTTAAAATGTCATTTTCAGATTGTATATGTAGTTATTTTTACTTGGTTTGTGTATTTATATCTGCAGCAGCACCGCCCCTTCACATCCATACAGTTCTATAGTTGCTGAATACAAGCTACCATCCCTGTGGGCTGCTGTGAGTGCAGTGCCTTGCTCAGGGGCATTTCAAGCGCGGTGGCTGCGGAGAGAGGGCAATGTGTCACTCCTCTCCCCCGCCCACATTTTCCCACTCGGACCTGAGATTCAAACCTTTTATTTATTTATTTATCCAAGAACCCGGAGGCTACGGCCACTTGCTCGAGCACCGGGGGTCAGCTGGGTCTTTCTAACGTACATATTCTGAGAGTTTCACTCCGAGAAACACTGCCGGGAAAATTAAGCGAGTAGCAACCATTTAGTGATTTGACACAAAGCAGCGAGAGGAACACTTTTAATTTCACCCTCTTCACTTGTTATTTATAAATTTAGCTCTTCTTGTACTATTTTTCTGCTTTGATGATTTTAATGTCAGTTGTGTCACTTTTTATGATATTTGATGTTTTCTCTCTTTGTCTTGTGGGGCGACATGTTTTCATACACGTCCCTCGGGGTTTCTTTGTCTCACTGCACGGGTTCGACTTTCTTTTCTACCCTCTCCTCCTGGTGCTTTTTCTCTCTCTCTCTCTCTCTCTCTCTTTCTCTCATTCGTGCAGATAAATCAAACCTAATAGCTGCAATACCATTAGGAATTGCTCCTGCCTTTGTGTAACCCGGCAAACAAGCGTGTGCGGAGACATATAGAGTAGAAGAGGAGGCAAACCGGGTGGAGCTGATGCTTACAGGTACCTGACTGGAGAGGCTGAAGTTGGTGGCCGGGCTGCGTTTCTTGCTGGCGGTGGTGCCCACGCTGCTGTTGGCGCTGCTGGCCGAGTTCTTCCGTTTCCTCCTCTTCGTGGTCGTCTGTCGGGCGGGCTCAGCCTTGGCGCGACCTGCAGGGAGAAACAGAGGCCATGCCAAAGAACATAACGCATACATACAGAGACAAGGTGTAGGGCTGTGTGTGTGTGTGAGGTCATGCAGCAGAGGCTTGAACATGCAACATCATAATTAAACGCGCAGACAAACTTAATTTGAAATACTCATAAGAGAAAGCAAACGCACAAACACAGAACCGACTACAACGATCCGTGCTTTGTTTTCTGCAGAGGTGAAACCGCAGGAGCGTTAGCATCTTCCCAGACATGCACTAGTAAGAAATAACCCCTGTCTCATTTGCATAAATGCTCAACAATGGACCCTGACGCTCGACGTAATGCAAATTTGTTAATGATTTCAGTGCTGCACCAATTGCCACGTTCCTCGATAGCACGGGCCAGATTAAAACTGCTCTGCTGTGGCAGGAAGCACGTCTGTGTTACTGAATGTGCTTTTTTCTTTCCCACCACCGCGTCCATTCTTGCACATTTCTTGCATTTCTATAGCTGCGATTTCCTGAGCATGACCATGTTATTGGTTTAATCATTTTTAGTTGTAGCCAGCGCTGGAGAGAATCTGTCTTTGCATGCATTACACCAGCATATGCAACATGTTTTTTTTTTGTTATTCATTCATTCAGTCATATCTTTCCAACGTGCATCCATGGTAATCGTGCACAATCAACACTGTAAGAGGGAAGATACCTTTTTTGTGATTTGTGGGAAATATTTCCGTTTTGAAGTTCTGTGGGTGTCCAGCTGAAACCGGAGCTAGAATCAGTTTAATTCAATCCAAGTTGTAGAATAATTATCATTTTAAAACAATTGAACACAGAATGAGACCCAGAGATGACAACAGGGAAAAAGGCAAAGACATAATTGAGCATTCAGTGGGATACAGATGCAATTTAACACCAGGGGAAACTTATGCTTTTCCAATTATGAGCTATATGTAATTCCTAAAGGTGCAATTACACCGTGAGTGAAGTCATTATTATTAAAAAAAAAAGATATAAAGTGATGACACAGGTTAATAGAGATCTTGGAGATTCTAGTATTTATAAAGGAATTTTATGTAGTGCATAATTTACGAGTACATGATTTTTGCGAATTCTGCCAACATTTGTTAGAAAACATTATTCCTTTTAATCTCAAGTGAGACAAGAAAACACTGCTGTGATCTTCAAACAGATGTCTGAAAATGAAATACATTTTTCTTACTAATCACACCGAGGGAGATGCTTTCATATTCAGTTAGAACAACCAGCGACTGGTGATACAAACAAAACTGAAACTATAAATCAGAGCCAAAACAATAAGGGGATTTTAAAAAAAAAATGTTGTTATCAGCATCTTTCTTCTTTTGATTCCTGACTTTGACAGACGTGTGTGCAAAAATAAAAGTGGGCCTATTGTCAGAGACAATCATTTCTGTTATCAAACCGGTTTCCTTCAATGCTGAAGCCGGTGACGCACTAAAATCACTTCCATTTCCACCAAAAGGACTTATCGGAGCATAAATGCGCCTGTGGCTTCCTTCCTGGCCAGATCCCAACCAGCTTCCAGGCTGGAGAAGAATTGCAGGAAAAAGGGGAATAACAAGCTCGCGATTAAGAAAACTGCAATTCCAGCTAAACTGCGAAGTCAAAATAAAGACGGATGACATGAGACGACCCTGAAAAAACACTCGTCTTAAACAATCGAACAAACTTAAGTTCTGGTTTAAGGGACGAATTGAACCTGAGATAAATTTCAATGTAAAATAAAAATACTAATACGCAGCTGAGGGTAACAAGCACTGCAGACACCACAATAACCCTGAAAGCTGTGCATGATATAAACCTGCATCAGCCATTTCATGTGTTCGCTTTCCATGTGAAAAATTAACCATCAGTACAGGAGTAATTTTTTTTTCCTTTTGACTTTATATTCATAAAATGCTTTCCATGATTTTTCCTTTTCTTTGAAGAACGTCATTGACACTAGGGAGCCGCTGGCCGGGGAGCTGGATCCACTAGTTTGATTACACCCGGCACTCTTAATTAAAGTTACACAGGTCTGAGTCAAAGGCTTTTTGACTGGTGTTGGTTTTTAAAGACATCTCGTCACGGCTCGCTAAGCATTGCAGTAATTTGCAGCCACTCCAATGTGTCCAACAAAAAAAAAAAAAACTCAGCTTACTCTTTTCTCTCCCAGCCTGAGACCTCACAGCCAATTTAAGCCTGGTACTTTTCAGAAACCGCCCTTAAAACATCAATCATAGAAAAAAACTGAGAGGCGCGTTCAGATCGGCGAGATTCGAGAGGAGACCCCCGGAATTCTGATTTATTTCACATACCTGACCGACAAAACATACTCCAGGGATTAAGACAAATTTAAAGGCTAATTTGGAAACATAAGTGAGGCAATAGAAACATAGTCTGAGAGAAAAATACAGTTTTTTAAAAATAAATCTTGGTCGAGGAAATGATTTACACTTAATACTGAATTCACAGCATTTTAGAAAATGTAAATATGTCTGTTGAAACCATAGACTGTACATAAAAAGTGAAGCCAAAGTATCTCCACTGCCATCTGGTGGCTGTCTGCGGTATAGGTCAGAAACCCTGCCTCCTCCATGTCACTGCGTGGGACACGGACCAAACTAAAAGGTCAAATAAATTGTTCTCAAAGATGGTGTCTTTAATTTTGTGTAGTTCTTATCACACTGATTGATTATTATACAAGTGTTCAAGTTTCTAATAGGTTTTTGTTTTAATTCGTTTTTTGATGCTATAAAAAAAGGTGTGAAACATCATGATTGACAGCTGAGACTGACTCAAGATTGGTCGAGCGCATGTATCGGTGGGATCTCGCTAACGTGGCTCCATCCCCCCCGATCGCTAATGCGCCGACTCCAAATGCAGGAGATGGCAGCGCTTGTATCTGGGATAGTTTGGCTTCATTTCTCCATAGTGGCAGGGAGTGGAAACTTGTCGTCCATCTTTATTTACAGTAAATGGTTAAAACTGTCAAATCAAATAAAAAAAATTTAGACCTGGACTGTTGAGGGAGACAAGACAATTATCTGGAGTTTAAGCGAAAAGCAGAAAAGCTGATCCACGTGAACCGGTTCTTTCATTAGACAGTAACGATTTGAGGTATTTACCTGGTGGGGCTACCATTCTCTGCCATTTTTGGAATAAGCACGTCTTGAGACAGTCCCGGGGGCTGAGGTTGTAGGTCTTGTGCCTCGACATGAGCTCCTGCATGGGCTCCAGGATGACACACAACTGCGAACACAACAGGACAAACCACACACGCGTGTCAGTGTAAAGCCAAATTCTCTCAACATCTGATGAGAGAACAGAAACAGGGGCCATAAAGACACAGAGTTTGTTGCTTAATTAATCACAGCACGCTGACTTTGAGTGATTAGCTTAGTAGTAAATCTATTTTTTATGGACACTATTAATAAAGAAGCTTTAAAAAACAGGTTTATTGTCAAGTGCTTCGGATAGAAGGACAAGGAGACAGATAGAAGGAGAAAGATGGGCAGGACGATACATTTTAATATGAGCTGTCTTTGTTGAGCTGTTTACAACTCACAGTAAAATGTGAGAGACACACACACACACACACACACACACTCACACACACACACACGTTTGTCTGGCTTCTCTCTCCTTAAACACAGCGGACACACAGAGCGCTCTTCCCTCATTCCCACACTGCGCTCCAACAATATTCTCCACCTAAAAGACCTTAAGTACAATATTCAGTCAGGAGAAAAAACTGTAAATCTCTGGTGATCTGCGGCGAGAGGAACCAGGGGTCAGCCTGTCATCTTTAATACGTCAGGCTTAGCTTATCCAGAGATTCAACATCTGGATAACGTTAGGAGCAGGTCAGCCCGACTTCTTCACCAGCAGAAATCATGCAGTCAGAGGACAGTGATTGGACGACCGCTGATCAATACACCATTTTTCAGCCTATGTAACGAAACTACGTCAACAACTAAAGGGAACCTGGAGAGTTCATAACTCCGCCAAGGCCAACGCCCCGATCCCTGCACGTTTCAGAAAGTGAGCCTGGATCCTCTCCAAAAATTGAATGGGTTCTTACCCTCCAGAAAATGTAGTGGAAATTAGTCCCTTTCTTCAAACTAACGACAAACAAATACAGAACTTCCCTGTCGGAGGTGACGACCTATAAGCAAACTCCACAGAACAAATGTGAGAATGTTAAGGATTGTGCCTCCTGGTGGTTTAATATGAATATCACACTTGGTGATCTGTCGTTCAGTCAGATTCAACTACTTACAAATAAACAAATATAATGATAATTTAATAATAATAAACAGTTTACCTTTAATTCAATCAAGCTGCACCTAATTGCACAAACTCATAGAGATCAGTCCCCTAAGTACGCCTTCTTTTTTTAGATTTATGAATTATTCCCTAGGGAATCGGTGATAGTGTCAAAAAACGTAATTCTAAGGAAACACATCCACAATCTGATCTAAATCCAGAGTTCGACGATCTAGAAACGATGTGAAACATCGTGATTGACAGCTGGGACTCAGGGAAATGTCTAACCAGGCGAGCGGTCGTCGAAAAGTTACTGTTAGTGTTTCCCAAAGTGAGCGTAACTGCGAGGTCAAAGCTGTAACTTGCTCAAGGGCACTTTGATAGTCATTACTGCGAGAGAGGACACTGTTAATCATTCCCTGCATGCTCAAATGATCCCGCCCGACCTTCAGCATCACACCGCCACCTCCACATTTCTGATGTCAGGTCTAATCAGCATGCTCATCACCTCACAACACCTGGAATCCCGTGTTCAAAACGCTCCGGCGTGCAGTCGGGGGCTTTTTAAACCAGTCCTGCTAACAAGCGTGGGCCGGTGCTGCTTACGTCAAATTACCCTACACAAACACAATGTCTGCCGCTGCTCCCTCCGTTAGGACGGCTGTGTTTTGATGCCACGCAGCTCGAGGTAAAGTGAACATCCCTGCAACAGACTAATCCCGTGTTCTCCTCTGATAGTTCCCTCCTGACACAGTAATATCCCTCCACAGCGCAGCCAACAAGCCCTGGCTCTCAGCCTGAAAACAAGGGCTATTTTCAGGCTGAATAGTAGGACGCCGGCAGCTCCGATACATGGAAAGGCTTAAATACTCCAAATGAAAAAAAAAACGATAGTGTGTGTGTGTGTGTGTGTGTGTGAGAAAGGTCGGTTGTAACCCCACAGCCAGGAAACTGTCAGTCTCCTTTGGAAGGACTGATAAACACTGGGAAAGGCCTTTTCCAGAGACACGTCGCTGCCAGTTTAATGTGAGGAAAGGGTGTGTTTTACCTTGACACCCATGATAACAGTCGGGGGAAGTATCATTTGCACAATGTTTGACATGTTGAATAACAGCGACTAAACACCAGCAGTTCCCAGTGAGGGGAACTGGGATCTCTGGACTCAGAAATAAGAAAAATCTACATTCTGCTTAGAATCAAAATATGTAATTTCAGATTTTCTTGTGATATTTGCTTTGTTCTTGTGCAACAGTGTAAGTTAATGTCTTTAAAATCTCAGAATAGTTTCAAAAGGATGCTGCTTAAAGGAACATTTCACTTGTTAATTGAAGTGTGAGTCGTTAAATCAAATTCGATCAAAAGCAAAAAAAAAATCTTTAAATCTTCAATTTCTGTGTCTTATTCTGGCAAAGTCTTGTTTTAAATGTAGATTCTAGTTGAAGGTGTGAAATGAAAAAGACAGAAACAAGGTTAAATCGTCATTAAGAGGAATATTTTCTGTACAAATGAAAATTAAACCAGATTTTTGCTCTGGGAAAGTCGACCAATTTACCAATTTTACCAAACCCACGGGGGGGTTCCTATGGAATATCTCCGGTTCAGGGGCCACTGAGGCGGTGCAAGTAATTTTCTCCAAACTCTTCAAAGACACAAACAACTTAACCTCTTTCATAAAAACGCATGTTGTCAGCGAACAGCAAAAAACACAAGGCTTGATCCCCGTGTCATTGTTTTATGAGCGGAGTACTGACCATCTGAATCCCTGGAATAGAGGACGAACACTAAATCTTCACTGTGTAATTACAGATACTTGAATTACGTGTCTTCCTTTTTCTCGTGTCGGTGGCATTTCAGTGGCTTTCTGCATATAGAAAAAATCATTGTTAGAGGAAAACAAAAAAAAAGCGCCTGCTCCCTCTCTCCCTCTCTCCCACTCTCCCTCTCTCCCTCTCTCCCACTCTCTGTGTGTCTTTCTTCGCTCAGTTATTATAAGCAGCAGAGGTGCCGTTCCCCGATTCGCGCGCCATTTCACAATTATGAGTCTCAACAGGGAGCGTTCATTAATGTTATGCTAATTTTCTGTATCCAATTAATTCTTCTCTCTCGCCGTCTCTCTCGCTCGCTCTTGTTCTCCCATTTGGAAAGCGTAGCTGTCAGTCAACTGTGCCGTCGGAAAACACACACACACACACACACACACACACACACACACACACACACACACACACACACACACACATACATACACAAATAAAAGCCTGTGAAATAATCACTAATGTATTCAGCCGGCTTATACTTCCCATTTCCGTAAATTATATTGCTGCGGTCAGGTAGAAAAACATGTATATGCAGAAGAGCAAAGCAGAAAAAAATAAGTGCTTATTTGTTGTTTTGATGCCGTGCACTTCGGAAATTATACACTCAAGTTTTCAAACAGCCAACAGTGATAAAACGCATTCTGCACATAAGCTCTCAATTCCTGTAAGACAGAGACAAAGAGTCACATTCACAGTCATGATATGACCTCAAATACGCTAAAGAGAGAGAATGAGAGAGGAGAGAAACACGGAATTTGAATATTCAAACACTGAAAAATACCTGTTTATTTAAAAACTTTGACAAAAGAATTACCGATTCACTTTAAGAACCATATTAGCCAAGACAAAGAAATGTAATATTCCTCATACTAAACACAGCTTCATGACGTCTAGACACATTAGAATCAGAGATTTGGTTTGAAAAACATCAGTGACATGAATCAATAGGTTTAAAAATGGACAGGAATTGTTCCTCCGTGTGTAAGTGTGAGAAGACGAGAACAAAACAAAAGCAGAATGACAGTCATAGACATCGCACGCACACACACACACACACACAAACACACACACACACACACACACACACACACACACACACACACACACACACACACACACACACACACACACACACACACACACACACACACACACACACACACACACACACACACACAGACACGCACACTGAGTCTTTACCCTGAGGTAGTTGAGGGTGAAGTTGGTCAAACCCATGCGAGTGATGTTTTTGGACAGTTGTTCCAGCACCTGAGGGTCTTGTGCCTGTAAAGTCAGCAGCAGAGAAATGAAAAATAAAGAAAAGTATTACACACGTACACAGCACATACAAACACGTGTGTCATAACACGTCTATATGTTGTTATGTTTGCATTCAACTGACTACAACTAAAGGATTGTCTACAGGCAATTAAGGCTAATTGGCTAATTCCATCGGATATGCACAATCGACACATTCACACCCCCGAGTCACGAATGCAACTGTTTAACGGTTATTGCAGTTTCTATTAATCTGAATGGAAGTATTTCTGGCCTTCATTTCACGCTGTTGTCAAACTGTGGGCTAATTAATCAATATTAGTTTGTCATCCCATTTAAAATTCCACACGTTTACGATTTTCTTATCTCGACCGAATTCGATGATGTCGGTGAACAGGGTCTGAGCTGCGGGGGGAAAATAATTCAATCACGTTCAGTTCGTGGAAAAACCAGCAAATACAAAAATCTGCACATGTGACCCACCCTTCAGTTTGATGCTTAATGTATGTAAATCATTAATATATGGAAGCTGCATTATTCACACGTCAAATTCGTTAGAAAATAGCACTGGACACAATTAATTGTGAAATAGAAAGTGCATTGAAACCGTGTGTTTGTAGAGAACGTGTAGGAGTGAAGAACAAATATTAAATTAGAACTAAACAGGGGAGAAAAAAAGCAAAGGTACCAATTATAGGAAGACATCTGATTGAAAAAAAAAATCCCATGAAGACACATGATTATTCACTGAGCTTGTTTGCCGCTCCAGGAATAAGCAGTCAAATTTATAGAAAAAGCTGTAGGTGTTGACGGAGCAAAACACAGCCCAGCCTGAGCCGAGGCAGAGAGCTCGCTTGCATTCAGCGCCTCATGAAAAATGCATAATTCTATCTCCCCTCGCATCTCTCTGTGCGGTGGAGAGTCAAGAGGAAAAGCGAGGGAGCCCTTCTGTACCGTCAGCAGGCCCCCACGCGAGTGACGGGGGGGATCGGGCGAGCGAGCGTTATTGGCAGCCCGGGCAGATCGGAATCTGAATTTACTTTACTCATCAAGTGGAATTAGGCTAAACGCACTGTACAGAAATTTGTCTTGGCAGCGACGGTGCAAGAGACGTGTCAACAATTTGTAGAGTGTGCGAGTAAACACTGGCACATATGGCGCGGGGACAACAGAGACGCTCGGTTCAAGGGGCCGAAGGCAGACAAACAACAGAGCACAAGCTGCAGGGAGACACACTCTCGGAATTCAAGATGCACGGCGGCCGTTCCAAATAAGAGGCAGGCGGCCATAGTGCACGTATCAAACGTAATGTAAGAGGAGTCAAGAAGAACTTTAAATACAACTTATTCAATCAGGGTTATACTTTACTTTATATGATGAGATGAGACTAGACAAGTTAAACTACCTAGAGTAAAAAGATTGTCATGTCTTACCCCCCTATGGATTCATTATATAAACACTAATATGATGTATTACAGTGTATATGCGTCTCTTAAGCTAATATCACTGTGTTTACTGTAACAGCTGTTACATCGGTACCGTGATGTATTATTTGTTTGTTTTGTGTTTTGCTGCCATAAATTTTAATGTATATTTACATCAGGGTTTGAGTTGCACACGACTGCTCGACACGCCGTGTGTGTACAAGGGATTTGTATGTGTGTGTCTGTGTGTGTGTGTGTGTGTGTGTGTGGGTGTGGGTGGCTGGGAGGGGAGGAGGGGAGGGGGTGAAGCAGATGTTAGGGAGGGAGACGTAATGTCACTTGAAATGATGTGCAGCTCCTGCAGGGTGTTTGTGTTTGTGCATTTTTTATTTTTTTTGCAAATCTACTTTGTACTCCTACTCCTCGTTACAGAGGGAAATAGGTTGTTCAACTTTTTTACTTATTTTACAGTACTAGGTAATTTGCATATTGAGATGTTTCTTCAACACATGATCAGCTGATAAAAAAAGAAAACCCATGTGATAGAAAAGTACAGTGTAAAAAAAACCCTACAACTTTAAAATGCTGTTCACAGCAGTGACTCTGGAGGCTATTCTCAATATTGAGAGCCTTTTTAATAATTGAATTACATTTTGCTGGTAGTACTTTTGGTTGGACTTTAACTTGGAGTACTTGTACACAAAGTTACCAGGAATTTTCTGAAGGGACGTATTAAAGTTTAAGTTTCTCCACTGTCATGGAGTAATAACACCTGAGACACCTGTCAATCAAAGCAATCACACCCTCAAACATATTTCTGCTTAGTGGAGGATCATCAAAACACTTTGTAACGACTGGAAATGACTCAGACCAGATTGTTTTGTCGAAGAAATTAAATTGATTATAACTAAATATAAGTAAAGACTTCAATACAGATACATCTCTAAAGTCAGCATCTAGTGGCCATTACAAGAACTGCAGATATTTAGCTCACAGCACTGACGAGTATAAAGCAAAAGTGCCCATATTTATCCTTTATAGGCAACATACATACAATATGTAAATGGTTAATAATGCAGTGAAGAGCAGTTTAACTGTGTATTAATGTATTTAACATCATCTCCTGTGGACAAGACAGAGGCAGGTGTTAACCTGCCTCTGTCTTGTCCACATAACAGATGTTATAACAGACATAACAGATGTTTGTCCTACATAACAGATGTTGTAATAAAATGAAATATGTTTCCATAGGAGAATCTTTACTTTACTACTGACAAATACTGTCCATTAAAAAACATTTAAACTTGTCTATATTATTATGGAATAAACCTTTAAATGCTGCATACTGCTTGTACATCCTGAATACAGGAACCCACCTCATTCTTCTTGCCATTAGGATTCTAGTAGGTCCAACAGATTTTCAGGTTTCATGTTGTTGTTGAATTTGAAGCTTACACATTTAAAGTCCTGTACTTTTATTCAGTTAATTACTTTTGATGTATTTTTCCAGCCCAGACCATGAAAGTGGTGTCATGAGTCACTGGTGGCAAATAAAATCTACAGTTCTCTTCTTTATGAACTCCTCAAAACCAAAATAATTATGTTAAAAATGGAGAAAGAGCCGTAGTTCAGCTGGAATCAGAAGGTGTGTTCTGGTATAGCTGCATTTTCTACTTTCCTACTCTGGCTCCCGAGTGTGTCTCTGCTTTCATTAGTCCAGGCAGCGATCAAAAGAGTGAACTCACACACACAAATCACTGAAGATCTGGCCAGGACCCACGATACCCCCCCGAAATATCCCACTCTCTAGGAATTAGTGTGAATACCCACAGGGGCCAATTTATCGGTGAGTGAAATTCATACGAAGATTTGGCCAAAAAAGAAACATGGCGATGGAGGCAGAGCAGCCTCTCACGCACCTTTAGCTCCGTTTGGGTGAAGAGAACAAGTTGAAGATAAAAATCTAGTTTTATTCATCAAGCAAAAAGGGAGGAGATGCATGTAGAGCATATTCTACCGTCGCTGTTTTTTTGTTTTCTTACCAAAACCTTCTGACTTCTCTGTTAAAACCACACATTTTACTTTTACTCTAATATCTGAAGCTTTAATTAACGGTATATGAACAATATACAGTTTTCTGACATGTGAACAATCTCCCTACAGCAATAAGTTGTTTTTATTTCCTATTTTTTAAACATGCAACGTGTAACGTCTGTCTCTCAATCCAAACAAGAACAAAAGACCTACAGTTTGATGGTGTCACGAAGCTGTCAAGTCATTTTAGACATTTTAACGCAGGATTCTCACATGTTATATCTTTAAGCATAATAGGACATAATACTTGTATGTATTAACCTGATCTTAATCCGTTGATCTATACGTACATTTCATTTCTCATCACATTAACATCAGCCCTGTGTGTGGAGGGGACATGTTACTCGATTTAACTGAAGAGGTGTGTGTCTGAAAGGGGAGAAGCAGAATAACATTGTAATGCAGGGGCCAGTGTATATGTGGCTTCTTTAATTCTTTCATTAATGTGTTTTTCTTCCTAACAGCAGAGCTATATGGTGCCGTCTCAGTTCAAAATCATTAGACAGCAGAAACCCCTTCTGCTCCGGCTGCACTCCACAGCTCCAGTGACTAAATGTGTGTTACACTTAGTGGAATTAAGCAGATTATTCATTCGACCTTGTTTTTTTTCCCTCCCTCCCTCTCTCTCTCTCTCTCTCTCTCTCTCTCTCTCCTTTTTCAGACAAGGGCCCTGTTTTTTATCCTCGGTGCCCTTTGATGTCTGCAAATAAATTGGTTTGCAAAAATCCCTTCCAAACTGCTTTGTTGGCGTTTAAACCTCATATCCTCATGAATAACTTCAGGAGGAGATAAAAAAAAGAAAAGAGAAAGTGTCTTGGTCGAGAGTGGGGGACCCTCGTTGGGGTTCAGGAAAAACAGACCCCGAGAACCCGGGTGTTTGTCTTTGTCGCGTGTTGGTGATGTCACACTCACGTGCATGGCCAGGATGCTGCGAGGGATGAGCTCCCGGTACTGCCGGATGGTAAAGTGCCACGTCTTGATCCTCATCAGATCGTCAAAGGCAAACTCCAGTATCAACCGGCCCTCCGTGCAAACCTGGACAGAGATCACACACAAGTCGTTAGCGTTTGTTTCCTCCCAGCGATCTTTTAACTGGCTTTTAATGCCACCGTCAGCTGACCAGGGATCAGCGTTTATTGGCCAGGCGTGATTTTAATAAAACAGAACAAAAAAATAAAATAAAAAAACAACAACCCTGGAAGCGTTTTGTGTCCGTTTTGGAATTTGTTCAAGGACTCTGTTGCAGGGAGTGAGCTATTATGCTCCCAATATTTACTCTGCTCGCTTCCCTCATTCAGAGCATCTGTCCTTGGGCCTCTCCACCATCCCGCTATTTCTAAAATGTGAAAATAAATGTAATCTGGAGAGGGGTGTGTTTACGCCAGAGACAAAAGAACTTCAGGTCAGAGAGAGTTGCCAATTAGGAAGAGAGAGAGAGAGAGGGAGAGGGAGAGGGAGAGGGAGAGAGAGAGAGAGAGAGAGAGAGAAACATTTTTTCGCCCCTTTAGCTGAATTCAGCGCTTGCCGGGGCCCTTTCGCTTCTCCCGTATTTCGTTGCTGTGACAACCAGGGAGCGAGAGGAGAAGAGAGAGAGAGAGAGAGAGAGAAATGGAGAGACAGGCAGAGAGAGAGAGAGAGAGAGAGAGAGAGAGAGAGAGAGAGCGAGAGAGAGGGGGGGAAAAAAAATCAGCTGATTAGTTGGCATGGCAACGGCAAAGATGTAATCCCACCAGACACACTCTAATCAATGCCCCCAGCGCAGATGGTCTCCTGAGGATCAACAAGAAAGAGGCTAGCGGCCATACTGCAACCCCCCCACCCCCCCACCCCTTCCCACCCCCACCCCTGCTGGTCACGTGCTCCACCGTTAACTCCAACACGTTGAGTAAAAAAAAAAAAAAGAAGCCGAATAAATAGAGGCTGGAGCTGCTGCCTCGACTGAAAATGTAAAATGTTCTCAGTCTTTGTGCAGCCGAGCGTCTCCGGAGTTTTTCAACTGAGCTCACAATGAGTACGTATAGAGGGAGAGTTTGGTTCCACGGTTAAAGAAACACATGAAATAAGGTGGCACCAGTTATTACTGGTGTTGTTAAATAGGCAAAAAACAGACAGCGGCAACTTATTTTTACATGGACGTCTCTATTTGGTTTTAACAATTCACAGTGAGCTTAAACTCAGGGAGCCTAAAGTTATAAAGAAGAGAAAGTTATATTTTCTTTACATTGTAGATATTTCTATTCTTAATAGTACCTTGTGTGTACATTGTGTTTTTGCTTATTTATACCTGTAGTGAGTGTGTATTTCACCATTATTTTTTAACTGCTATAAAACTGTGGGTCTAATAAAGGACTTCATATCTTATCTTGTCATGTTCTGTTATTTTGCAGCCTTTTTATAGAAGTGTTGATAGAACTGTAAAACCATTTTGTAGTTTGTGGTGCAGCTGAATTGTGTTTTTATTATTGTGTCTCTCTAATTTTGGCCGCCCATCATTGGAGGCTATAAGCTACAGAACTCCTCTCTATATATTATTAATACTTCTATTCTAACTATATCGTACACACGCATCACGGCTGCACTACAACTTCCCCAGAAATATTTGCCCAATTCACTTATTTAGTATAAAATATTGTAATGTTTATATTATTTATAGCTTTTTAATCTCTTTTCCTTCTTATATCTCAAATAATTCTTTAGGTTAATACATTTTTATCTCTTGAAAACTTATAAATGAGAGACTTCTGGTTGTAATTTGACTTTTTCTGCCAGTAGACACGTAATGTTGTGGAAAATCAACACCTCTATTCACTGTGACTCAGCTCCGAGCTGATACAGTGGTTTTACATCCAAGCACATCTGGGCTCTGCTGCCTGCTCGGACGTTTGGCTTGTCTCAGCTTGATAACTGTGGATTAGACTAAAGCAATATTTAGAAATAATCCCTGGTGTTTAATGGACAATGAAAATCTTTTTTTATTTACTCTAATTCCAGCAGCAGTTTGTCCGACAGCTGACCTCAGAGTTCAGACTGAAAGTGACAGAAAGACTCGTAACACCTCGACATCTGAATCACAACGATGTCTAGTGTGGATGTAAACCTTCGCTGTCCAGTGCAGAATATGTATTTCCACATTTGGTGATCTTAAGTTTTTTAGATAAACTAGTAACTAGTTTTTTCCCCCGTGAATAGGAGGCAGTTCTCCTTCGCTGCATGCCTTCCCACACTCTCTCTCCCCCGTTTCACCCAACTATCCTGGCCATAAAGGTAAATGCTCGTACTCATACCACCAAGTCTCATGGAAATCCGTCCCAAGTTCAAAGGGGTGAAAGCTTAAACTCGCTGCCGCAGGTGATAAATGGGGTTAATGGTTTCGGGTTAGGTTCCGACAAAGTACTTCCCAGTGGAAAATACTCCACTTTCTCAAGTCCCCAGCAACACACCTGCCAAGTTTGGCGTTGACTGGATGAGCAGTTGTTGAGAAAAATTGAAGGACAGACGGAGACTGACGGAGATTTCTGGATTTATGAGCAGGACAGAAGGATTAAGTTCTCCTTCATGTGTTTAAACTCCACTTCTTAAGATAAATAAACCATCTAAAACCCACTGGATTATGTCAGAAAGAAAAAGAAGCATTATCACGGAGCTAATAACGGCATTATTCAGAGTTTATTGAAAGACTCTGTAGAAGCAAAGATGTTGATTATATTCCAAAGAAAGTAAACTTAAGCCAAATGATGAAGCTACATTTTCTTACAGGAACATTCTATATGGTGACTTAAATAATCATCATGGACCCCCAGGTTTTCAGCCCATGTTGTACTTTTTTCTTTTCCTCCTTGGAATGAAATCATGGCCATTAGAGGTTCTTCCCCCTTGAGCCACTAAAACCTATTAAAGGACAAAACACTCCGGCATGTATGAAGAAATAAATTATCCTTTACATAATTCCAACATGTGTGTTTTTAGTGCTTCTGTGGTCTTACCCAGCAGCAGTGAAATAACTTGTGTTCACCAGTGAACCAGCGTTTCCTGATTTTCTCCAGGTGCTGGAGCACTTCAGTGAAAGCACGCTGCACTATTGATTCTGTTTTCCATATAGTACCGACTGTGTCTTTTAGCCTCAACTATAGCTCTTAGTTCTCTCTGCCTCTCTGAAACTGGTGAATTAATTGTCCCGCAGCCTGAATCAGACCAGCAATAAGAATCACTTTAATTGCAACAAATGTGCAGGAGTTTGTCTTTGTGGCAAACTGCTGCAGAGATATATTAACCACACAGATGCGACTGAGGCTTCCAGTGTCGATTCCATCACACAAAGCTATTTATTCCCCCAACTGGTTCAAATAGAATACTGGCACATTTTGTTTTAGCTAAATACTGTTCCCCCGTGGAAACTAAAAAGGAGGAATATCCCCTCAAATTAAAAAAGTGGTCCATTAAACGGTACGGCCCCTCACAGAGAGTCCCTCATTGATTTAAGAGCGGGGTCATAAATCTTCCACCCATCGGGGCTGAGATCAGGGATCTCCGGCTCAAAAGAGCCAGAAAGAATAACAGCGCCCCGCTGCTCAGACACTATTCAATACTGTACTCTAACATGACAATCTATTAACAGCCGAGGAGCCGAAGGTCATTAGATCGATTATCGTGAGCATTCATGACCGCCTCCGGTGCATATAAATAGGTTCAAAGTTGACTAAATATCCTCAATTATATAGCAAGGAGGTGCTGACATGTCTTATAAACACAGTAACTCAACACGGCCCGCTGCAGGGACAGAGAGAGGAGCCTGACATTCATATTTAGATCACAGCATTAATTGTTATTTATGGTTATTGCAAACATAAATAAGTGAAGGGTGCTATAAATATGGTGTTTACAGCAAATGGGTCCAGTTGACGACTGAAACATTGAACCTCAGGCGGAAACATCGGCTTATTATAGCAGATATACATCAATATTGTGTATAGGCCAAACAAAAAGTAAAATAAACTATAGACACAGACATATCTTAGTATCTTACCGTCCTTATTGATACGGTTTATATGAATAAACAATGATATTGCTGCTATATCGTTAACAGATTTCTTTTAATTGTCTCAAGCATTAATATTCGTCTCATGCTCCGAAACTCACTCATCAGTCAAACTGTCAATTAACTCGGAGCCGAGAACCTCATTTAATAATCTACCTCAAGTATTTCAGAGTCAGGAAATAAAGTGACGCACACCTGTGAGACACGTGCCTCCACACGCTGTCGGCACCGAGCAGGGATGTCAGAGTCCCCGGTTAGACGTTAAACAGACACTGCAGCAATAACCGCAGGCGGCCATAAGCAATCACACAAATCAAACAAGTGGGGTTAAATTAGAGGAGCACCTGAGACGAGTAGATATCCAGTCAATAATCTGATTCATGTTATCAATGCATAAGTAAACAGAGCAATCGCACATCTCATGATACATCTGTCGCAATCCAAACCCTTATGTGAAGACAAATAGGGCACAGACAACACAAAATAAACACAAGAAGTCCCACTGGTAATAAAACCACTTAAGACAACTAGGATTTTGTCACACCTTGCAGGAGGATTGACGTGTTCAGTAATAGAGGCAATTCAATGCAATGCTAACATCAATATAATTGAATATCTATAATCACAGAAATATAAGAATTACATCTCGACTGTGTCTGCAATTAAAGGAACCTGAATCCAAGCAGATCCCAGAAACCTCCGACCACTGATAACACATCCACTGGTAAATGTCTCAAGAAAAAAAAAAGAAATCCACCCGGGGAATTAAATTCTCTTGTGCTGTGATCACGATGTCACAAACTTGCCTCGCCTTTTTGCTCCCTGCTCGCCTCCCAGCATGCAGCGGCCCCCGACTGGGCACCGGTAACAAGGGCCGTGGCCTGTGAGCCAACACACACCGGTCAGGGGAAAGCAGGGCCTGCTGGGCAGTGAACAGAAGTGCCGGGAGGCCGCTGGGCTTTCGGGTCAAATTGGCGCCCGTGTCACCTTGTCAACACCTCGCCGACCTGCCAACGCTCACACGTTGTCTCGCAGCCACCTGGAGAACGCCACCCACTCTTAGCCCCCCCCGCCGTAACCCCACCCATTCGTTAGCGTGCAGCACCCGAGCGATGAGGTGGAGATGGAGCCAGAAGACAAGAAACTGTGTTGAAATTCTAAAAATGGTTTTGTCACTGTTACATTACATTTAATTATTTATCATATTCTTTCACTTTCTCCATCTGTGTCATTGTAGCATCAACTTGTTAATCAATCGTTTCTTTGTTTTCAGAAAAGCAAGAACCTGCTTTGACATTTAAGGCCATGCTTATGAGAAATATATATTTTTAGGAATAAGTAACAAGGAAAATCCCTGCTCGCCAGACATCCACTCCTTCTGGATCCAGAATCTTGATCATTAGTGTCATTGTTTCTTGAGAAACTACGAAACCTTGAGTAATACGCAGATGTAAAAAAAACTATATTCACCACTACCAAAAATGTCCTCTTCCACAACAGAGGCAATTTCCTCCAAGTCTGCGTGGTTCTTTCTTCAGAAAAGACAATTTCTTGCACGATATTTTCTAACTCCTGATTCTTATGATATTGTGGTTCTGATTAGTGTAAAGATGAAGTATTTTGCTATTTGTGAGACAAATACTAAAGTATAATTTAACAAGATGCTCCACAAAATGATGATGTCCCACATGACAAAATTCTAATAAAACTATGACTTTATTCTCTCAGAGTTTAGTCCCTTTAAACTTATTACAAGTTGAACCCTATATTTGCAGTTTGGTCCATTGTTTTCTAAGATAAGACAAGATAAGATAAGATAAGATAAGATAAGATAAGATAATTCATTATCAGTCCCACAACAGGGACATTTGCAGTGTTACAGCATCAAGGGCAGTAAAAATTTGACATCAGTAAAGTAATAAGTAATATGCAATACTTATATGTGTAAGAAATATAAAAATATAGAAAAATACATATGGAATACAAACTAATACATACAGTGTAAATAGAAAATGCTCAGTGTGAATATATGTAAAGTGAAATGGATTGATGCTCCATTGGATTGCACTGACAGAAATGAATATTGCACAGTTCAGAGAGTCGGACCTGAGGTAAAGATCATTCTCTCAGTGATGATAAACATTGAAGTCACCAGGTTTATCGCTGGCATCAGAAAACACAGTGTTATCATGTTGATGAGGTTCAGTGGGATCAGACCCACATCTCAGGTAGATCTGCAGCAGCCTGAGGTGACTTAAGGACAGATTCATCTGCATGTTCTGTTCTGTTCAGGTCACATTTATCAATAAACACGTGAAACCATAATAACACCAAACACCAAGTTAAAAACCATGTTGAAGATGAGATTGACGATAGCTTGTTGCTGCTGGTTGACTTATTTAAACAAGGCTATTTGGAAGTAAAACTCAAACTGAGAACACCCGCAAATTCTATTATTATCCTTCATTACACAGGGAAATCGTGTCAGAGCAAAAAGATGGGGAGAAATGACAATTGTTGGGGGATATTGTTACGAATCCAGTTTCATTTCTGCTAAAAAATTGTAAGTCATTGCGAGGTTTTTACAGCAGAAAACATGGACGTGTAGGTTTAACATCCTTAAAATGATTATAAATTATAATTTACATATATTTGCTGCAGGTTTTTTATATAAACATGTATTATAGCTGTGAGACAAAGCATATAGGCCATTTGCTATGTTTTCATCATCTGTATTGTTTTACCATTTAATCCTGTTATTTATAAATTTGATGTCAAATAAACTGAACTGAAATCATCACAGTTTTCTCATCCGTCTTTTCTCAGCGTCTCAAATCACACGGACTTCAGTGTCGTTATTTCTGACGGACAACAATGGCTAAAACTGCTTTAGCCTAAAAAAAAACTAAAAAAAAACATGAGACCCAAGTTGTAATCAAGTAGAATAATTCGTTAAATGTGCTCTTGCCTGTAAAGCAAATGTGAATTAGAGTTTTTGAGAAAGAGAGCGAGTGAGAGAGAGAGAGAGAGAGAGAGAGAGAGAGAGAGAGAGAGAGAGAGAGAGGGTGCGAGACAAGCAAAGAAAGAGACAGGCAGAGAAAGAGAGAGAGAGAGAGAGCAGGAGTGAGGGGGAGAGCAAGAGAGCGAGTTGGGAGCTGGGGATGATTTCTCTAGGGATGAAGGATGCGAGTGTGTGTGTGGGTGCAGGGTGCGGGGGTTGAGGGGGGGGGAGCAGAGAAGAAGAAGAGGGGAGGATGAGAGAGAGCGGTGGAGTAGAGAGCGAGGGGAGAATGAGCGAGTCGGGCAGGGGAATGAGAGAGAGCGGGGGGGTGGGTGGAGGAGAGCGAGGCGAGGCAGAGCTGATTGAGATTCGGGCCTCCAGAGCTGCAGGCTCCCGGCTGCTCCGAGCTCAGGGAGAACACGCGCAGTTATTGGAATTCTTCTTCTCCTTTTTTTTTCTTCCCCTCTTTCTTTTTCTAATGAATTAATTCTTCTCATCCAATTTAGGTGAAGATGAAAAGAGAGCAGCGCTGGCAGCATCAAATTTAGCTTCTTTTTTTTTTTGTGTGTGTGTGTGTTGTTGACCGGGGCCTCGACCGTTTGTGTTGCTGCTCCTGTTCGGTTAATATCTGACACTCGTTATATTTATATAATGTTCTTTTTTTTTTTTTTAAGGTGGAGCCTTGTTTACAAAAATCCAACAACAGCAACATTTAAAGAAAAATGTCCTGTGTGCGTTATTGTGGATGTTTCACGTTTTCATTTACTAATATGATAACACAAAGAGCCCCCCACCCCCGCTTCCCTGCTCCACCTTTACCAATTTACACACACACACACACACACACACACACACACACACACACACACACACCTCGTGCCCATCCCCCACCCAACCCCAGCCCCCTTGCATGGATTCAAAACCACCTCTGCTGAAAATGTACAGCGACAGCGACGTGACCTCAGGATCCCCACATGCAGGCGCTCATGCGTGTGAATATGCAGCAGCGTGTAAACACACCTGCCTCACGTGAACTGACACCGAGCCTCTGCTAAATAAAGGTCCTGCAACTACAAGACGTCTCACGTGTGAACGATCGCAAAGGGGCTTCTTCAGGAAGTCATATTGAAATGTGATGAATTACAGCTGTTTGTTTAATATACGGAGGTCAGAGTTCAACACAGGTAAAGTGGCACATTTGCACGTTTATATAGTAATGTAAATGTTTTTAGTTATAGAAAACGACTTTAAACTATTACATATCACGATTAATAATATTCTTATACAAGTTAATACTTCAATGACCAAATATGTTTATATTGACAAACAGTATATTACTAAATACACTGTGTATCCGAGAATACATGCAATGGGTTTTGTTTTAATAAAATTCTCTCTAACTGTGAAACTTTTGATGAGTCATCTTGACGTCAGGGGCAGAATATAATTTTTTTCTCCCGATAACTAAGACGAGATGATGACGAGACGACATCGTTAAAACATTAACTGCGACTATATCAACATCGAGTTTCTTAGATTTTATTCAATCCTTAGAATATCACACTGACATTTGCCGAAAAGTACCTTTAAAAAAAAGATCCTCTATTGTTTTCCTGTGAACCACTTAACACTGAAAACATCTGTGTCAAGTCATTTCTGACTCAGATTCGTTTTTTTTACAAAGAACTCGAGACAAAACAAAATATGCAGTAAATCCGTCGCTGGTGCTGTTTTCTATTTCACAAGGAATTTTCAAGAAAAGACAAAGCACGACCCCGGAATGACACCCGGTACCAAGGAATTCTTGAATTAGGGTCATTTGCATTGGAAACTTTTCATGTGATCTCAACCCAGTGGCACATTTTGATCATTTTCTTTTCACAAAATCAGATTTCAGATCTTAATAACAGGACAAAATGACTTGCTAAAAATTTTCTTTTTTTCTCAATTATGTTTTTTTAATTCCTTTTTAGTCTCACAGCCCTTGGCAGGTCAGCCACAAAGTTAATTTCAGACTCTGCACGCCACGCACACACACACACACACACACACACACACACACACACACACACACACACACACACACACACACACAAGTGAGAGCCTACTGTCAATCCTGAAAACAAGGCGGCGTATAGCTGTTTAATGTCAGAACAATCCGGTCCGGTGCTGTAGCTCAGGGTTCATGGTACAGGGAACATGGAATCCCTTTAGCTCGGCTGCTCGCCGCTGACAAGGTATCTGGCCTCAGATTCATTTAGAGAGTCAGCAGAAGAACACTAAGAGTCAGCTAGCCATCTGGATCAGACTGTAGTGGAGCAGATATTCACTCCCTCTCGCTGGGGGATTCGCTCCCCGAAGTCAAAAGCAGATGAGCTCAGCTTTG
Source organism: Hippoglossus stenolepis (assembly GCF_022539355.2). Classification (NCBI taxonomy): domain Eukaryota; kingdom Metazoa; phylum Chordata; class Actinopteri; order Pleuronectiformes; family Pleuronectidae; genus Hippoglossus; species Hippoglossus stenolepis. The sequence continues at coordinate 23,823,016 of NC_061489.1, read as the reverse complement.
GCGCGTTCAGAAGACCTCGGTGTCAGGTTCGGATTATCTCACCTGAGCAACTTGTGTTTCCTCTGCTTTCTCCTGCTCCTGTCTGTGCATCACTTGTACGGCAAAACCAAACCCGTGCTATCCCGAAGATCTTACTCATGTCCCTGTCCTTCAGTACCAGGTGTCGACTTTAAGAGCCGGTCGACACCTTCAACAGGAGGGTTTTGGAGTTAAGGAGCTAAGCGTTAAATTCTTTACGTTTTTACGGCCTTATAAAGCACCTGATTACGATATTTCAGCTTGAACACGCCATCTGCATAAATTCATGTCATGCATTCAAACTGAGAATTACATGAAAATGGGTGTTTTTCAGAGTCTAGAGAACAAAATAACTCACTTTTCTCTAAGAAAGGGTGGAAAAATGAAAACTAGAGAAAGGAACATGAATTAAATAAATGCACATTTACCTAAAGTGTATTTAGTGTTGAGTTACTCTTTAAATTTCACTAAATTGCGATGCAGTCATTCCCAAAAGGATCCACTGCTTCAGAAATAGTGAACAGACGTATGAGATAACACATAGATCTTCTAATATCTGACTGTGGAGCCACCAGCCACGACTTGACAACTCAGGGATGAAACAGAAAAAAGGAGAATCAACGGCTGTGAATGGATTTGATCTTTCACCAGTTAAACACCTCGTCTGGTCCATTATCATAGCTTGTGATCAATTATTCATGGTGGGAGACGCGCGGAGGGGTCAGGTGTTACCTTTGTAAACATTGGCTTCCCGTGCTGGGTGACCATGGTGCACTGATCACAGTCCAGGGTGATGCAGGAATTGTGGAAGGACTCCTTGGAGTGTTTGAGGATGTAGTGGAGCTCGCTGACCCCTCCCTCGAACACCGTGCTGAAGTATCGTGGGATCAGCGTCCGGCCGATCGCTGCGGGGAGACAAAGGAGAGGGCACAGCTGCTAAATATAGGAGAGCACATGTGAAATGACGTAGAGAGGGGACACTGGGCTTAGTGGCCGACACATAGGAGAGGAGAGGGTGACAGCTTAAAAAACTGCAGCTGATATAAGACCGATACTGCTGCTGCTGGTTATAGCTACAGGCTGCTAATGCTACTGCTAAGATTTACATCTGTATGCTGTTTCAAATTATTGCTACTGGTGCCAGTATGACACGTGTATGGAAGCATATGAGGTCATGAGCATGACATTTATTTATTTTTGCATTTCGAAAATCAAGTTAAAATGTTAAAATACCAAAAATAAAGTCGGAATGCCAAGAAAGAAATCTCAAAATGTCGAGAATTTATCTTGAAATGTCAAAAATATAGTTGAAATGTTTCAATGTCGAACTAATTCAGAGCAATAAAAGTTTAAATATTGGGAAAAAAAAGTTGGAGTGAGGAGAGAAAAGATGGGATCTCAAGAATATATTTGAAATGTTGAGAATAAAGTCAAAATCATTCTCTTTTTGGGCAAGAAAGTGAAATTACACACTTCCCAAAAAATAAGGAATATTTCTCTTTGGAGGAAAGTCAAGTTTTAAGTAAACACACATTTTCTAAATCACCTTTTTTAATCAACATGTGAAGTCGAATGTCTCAAATGTTAAATGCTACTTTAACACGAGAGTTGTACAAACACTTTCCTTTTAATTAAATTGGCAAAACTGTGAAATCCAGAACAGTTCAAACAAAGAGAAAAAATGCATGAATATGAATCTGAGGAGATTCGGTGGAAGAGTTCAGTCCCTAACATTGGAGAGTGCTAAAAACCCTTAAAGGGTAAAGGATATTAAGTACCGAGTAGAGAACAACCAATAATAATTCACATTCTTTCAATTGCAGCATTAAACTTCTACAAAAGCTAATTTGTTGCATTTAATACCTAATAATTACACTTATATCATATTTAAGTTAAATTTAAGTCAACGAAAATGAGAAAGAACAGAAACTGCACAACAAGGAGAACTGCTTCAGATTAATTAATCAAGATAAACATTATATTGGCATAAACTGATCAGATGTTCAAACGGACGGGATTGAAATTCAAATATTTGAGAGCAAAGATGTTTCTGTTTTTTCCTGTCGGACTTCTCGATCACGCCCGATCGTTCCAGGGACGATCGTGAAGTCGACTGTTTATTGATTTGACCTCGACCTCTGTACTCAGCCGGTTGAACGTAACACTGCCAATGAGGGAGCCTCAGCTCTTTGGATCAACTTTAAACATCTGCACAGTTAGTTACCGCAATTTGCAAAGCATTGTGGGTACGGTGCATGATCCAATATGTCCAACTGTAATTGCGGGAACATACTGGTTCAGACATTTCCGGCCGTTAAAAACCAATAATCTCACCACCAAATCATTTTAAGCAGGGCTGTTGTAATCTAGATGAACTTGTTGTTAAATGTGTGTTATTGATCAGCAGCCGCCCTCATGATCCGGGTTATTTCATGAACCCAGACCCTCAATGCAACAGGCACATAACAGATTCACACAAACTATTGGATTGTCCTGAAGCTCATCGATCGCCCGAGGACCGAACACTGAGCTGCCTTCAGGAAAGAAGTACAAAAAAAACTTTATTCTGAGATTAAGTCTGATTTTTCCTTGAAACAAGTGTCAAATACATTTTTTCCAGCGCAGGGAGGTAAATTCACTTCTTTCCAAGATTAAAGATTTTCTTAAAACAACCGACAGCATCAAGAATTCCAGCCTCTCGATCCACTTCCTCCGACACTTCATACAAACACACTCACTTTCAAATCGGAGCATATTCTCACACATTCTTCAGAATAATACGACTCCACGACTGAGTTTCAGGTATTAAACTGAATTATTAAGATGGACAACTTCTGCAGAGCAAACTTTCTGCAGGAGCCTAAAGAGACAATGAAGAGGCTGCATGATGAAAACCGGAGGAGGAGTCAGGGAGGGAGAGATTGTCTTCGGTGTTTTATCGCCCTCGGGCTTCGTCTGGTTTCCATCTCTACTGTGTTAGCTGGCTTCAAGAGGAAGGATGGATGATACACAGAGAGAGGCTAAGTTCCCCATCACATTATGGATGCACTGTGATGCAATATTACACATTCCTGAATACTTTTTAGTATGAAATAATGTTTTTTTGGTTATGAAAACATTAACAGTATTTAATTTGGCTCATCAAGGGTTTTGTGAGCGTCTTTCCTTCGGCAACTTCAACACCATCGGCTTTTAAATTTGAGCTTTACAGCTTCTTTACCTCTGTGAAAATCCCACTGCACCTCGTAACTAAGAACCGGAAATCTAGCAACGCTCTCTACCCACCAGAGATGGAAGGAAGTTCAGTTGATGGAAGCAAGTTCAGTTCTTTAATAATAGATAAGAGATTCATGATATCTACAAAAGAAATCAACTTGAGGTGCTTTAAATTAAAGAATACTCTGTTAACAAGAGTGTAAACTGAGAAATCTCCCAAGATTCAGTCACCTTATTCTAGAAAGTGATTCATTGTGTCAGGGCGGCACAGTGGTACAGTGGTACAGTGGTACAGTGGGATAGCACCTCACAGAATGCAGATTCCTGGTAGTTTCAGACTGGGCGGGGGTCTTTGTGTTACCACCTTTCCATCTAGGTATAGTTCCAGGGCCGGTTCGGAGCCAGTTCCTGAGCTCGAACCAGTTCTTTGTGTTTCGACAGCCAGAACAACTGGTTCCAGTGCGGCACCGACTGTTTGCTGGTCAGAGGCTGTGGTTGGATTATCGTGAACAACTAAACCAACAAAACTTTGTTGTTAGCACAATTTGTGTTGAGTTTGCAAGTTCGCCCTGTGTCTGACTTTTCTCCGGGTTCTCTGGCTGCCTCCAGTCTAAAGGCTAGATTGTGACTTATTTAATTTAGTCGTGTTGTCACCGCTTTATTTCAGTCCAAAGAGAAAACGAGGTGTTAATGCATCGTATTTAAGAATATAATGAAAGATTGTGTTTAGTGCACAACTGCATATGTAGATCAGGGATTGTACAGCATCAGCATCAGCAGCAGAGCAGCAGCTGCGTCAAACAGCTTTTATACGAGACAAAAACATATTAAACCTCTTCCTGTAACTGCAGAGCTCAATATTACAGTTTGTGCTTCTGGTCGAGCGGCTGAGCAGAACAACTCATACCGTCTCCAAACCTCATCCTGCAGGACATCCTCCCTTAAAGACCTTGTTTTTTTTATTTCTACGGCTTTAGGATTTCTGCTGAACACACAAACACACTCATTTTCAGCTCCAGCCTGCCTCACACACACACACACACACACACACACACACACGCCTGTGAGCTGCAGTGCAACCGCTGGCTTCATCCAAATATCACTGGGCAGTTCCACATGAGCGAGTTGACTTGCTCAAGGGCAGGGCCAGAAGTTACTGGAGGGGAAAGTGCTACTCATTCACTCTAATGCACAGGGGATCTGAACCAGCAACCGTCTGGACTGTAACTGGCGTGTTTTTTTTTACTTCTGGCTGAAAACTTTCCACTTCCCGTTTTATCCGAGTCTTCTTTTTAAATATCATTCCCTCCACCAAGGAGGTTGTGTTTTACCCACATCTCTTTTTTCTGCAGCGTTTCTATCACTTCCTCAACATTTCTGTCACTTTCTCAGGAAATAATCCATGGAACTAAAACAACTTTACATACATATTTAGGATTATTTGGGCTCTGAGTGTCATATCTTAACTTTACGTCCACACATCTTATGGACAGCCTCCACAGAGATCACATGACACTGTAACAAAACACTGTTTACAGTAACAGTACACCGAGGTCCCTTGTTTCTCAGGACAACAGCGAGATACAGTGATTATATAATATGTTAGAAGGACAAAAGAAACAACCCTGCTTTGAAAATGGGTTGCTGGGGACATGCTGCTGCTTCAGGGAGACAATAAAATGCAATTCAGGAGGTCTGTGAGTTTGCAGGACTGTTAGATGCCAAAACACTGCACAGTGGTTTATTACACCACGAGACAGGACTGAACAACTTCGGTAAGTCTAACTGGAAGCAGCTTTTTTTTATTTTTTTTGACGCAGTGACCGTGAGTGTGCTGCTGCCAATGCAGCACCTTGACAGATGTTGTCACATTTCATTCTGCTAAATCGGAGCCAGGTACAACTTCTTTGTTGTGTGATTCCTTTTTTGCTGATGTGTGTTGTTCTATGCGGTGCTGAACGTCAGTCTGACGCTGTGAGTCCCAACCTGAGGTGCACCTGGACCCATGGGAGAACTCTGGCATTAAGGGATTGTGGAGAAGCTCGGCTCATTTGAACAAATGATTCTGATTTGTCTTGTTTTTTCTGTAATACATCTAAATATTTGTGTTCAGGAGGATTTATCTTAATAAAAAACACTAAACTACGAAGCTGCTGCACAATCGCACCGACCTGATCACTTTCACTCCACATGCTGCATTTGAGAGAGTGAGTGTGAGCAGAAAAGGTGAATAACAGTTTAAAGTAGTAGTGAAACATCCGCCTCTGCCAGGAAGTCAAGACTTTACCGACCCGACTGAAAAAATGAAGAGCCTCATCTAAAATATAAACTATTCCACGATCACTGTGTCTTCCGTTAAAATAACTGTAACAATATCCATTTATATCCATTTATCTGATAATTCTAGAAATTTCTGTTACTTTGAATTAACAGGTGATCTGCAGCGGCGGCTGAGATTCATCAATGTAAATGACACGTAACAACTTAGCGCAAACCGATTCTCCAGTCCAGGTTCTTCGTACTGAATCGAGCTTCCTCTCTGACAGGTGAACAGCTGTTTGTGCAGCAGCGGTGGAGCAGCTTCAGGTTCCGTGGACTTAGTCCTCCTCTTTATTTGCACCGTCTCTATTACTGCAAAGTCACGTTTACAGTTTCAGAAAGAAAAGCTGCAACCAGCACCATCACAGGTGAAAAGTGCAAAATATGGGTTTAAAACCAGATGAATTTTGAATTACGACACCTTGCTGGAGTACTTGATCTTGTCTGACAGGGCTTTGGAGGACGTCGGGTCAGAAAAAGGTTGAGAATCACTAAGAAACCCTAAAACTAAAGACTTTCCTCTAGTCCTTTGTTTCTTTTTTAAGCATCAGCGCTATAACTGGGAATCAAACCTCTAATCCCGCCGAGTGTTAGTGACCCGGTCTACCCACTGAGCTACGCCTCACTGTTAAATAACAGCGAAAAACAAAACAAGCACAAATCCTGACTTTGGGATTACGAAGGCGAGCATGCTGGGATTTCCTTTAGCCTCTCGTTCCTCGCCTAGTGGAACAAGGCTCTCTGTTCCTCTGCATTTTCCTGCCCGTCAAATCTCCATCATTAGAGCACTGCTGGAAAAAAAAAAAAAAATCGGGACAGCCACATTATCCAGCAGCACATGGCCTCTGATTTCAAGCAGAAATAATCCATCTTAGAGTCAACACTCTGTTGGCTAGAATTATGCTCGTTCTCCCCTTCCCCCAGGGTGGGTGGGTGGTCATGAGGAGGTGTGTGTGTGTGTGTGTGGAGCAGGGAGAGGAGGAGGAGGAGGAGGAAGAGGAGGAGGAGGAGGAGGAGGAAAGGGGGATGAAGCCTGGGAATAAAACTTCATTTAGAAGTGAAATGTCCCCAAAGACAGTGGCTCGAGAGGCTCTTGAGGTCAGACCTAGATGGTGGAGTCTCAATCAAGAGAGAGAGAGAGAGAGAGAGAGAGAGGGATGAGGGTGATGCTGGCAGTCGGGTGCAGAGGATGGAGGGTGGGGGGTGGGGGGGGTGGTGTGTACCCGTGACTGGCATGTTTTTCAAATTCGATAAAGTCAGGCATGACTAAATAACACATACAATGTTTGGCATCGTGAGCAGTGGCTGAGGGAAGGAGAGGAGGGAGGGAGGCTGAGCTGCAGGGTCCGCTTGCTGTGGATGACTGTCTAAATGATGCTCTCTCCCTCTCTCTCTCTCTCTTTCTCTCTCTCTCCCTTTATTACTTGCACCACACTCCCTCTCTCTCTCTTTCTCTCTGTATCTTGCTCCCTCCCTCCCTCCCTCCCTCGCTCGCTCGCTCGGTCTCCACCACGGTTGAAAAACAAAGTACGTCTAGGAGTGGAGCTGACTGCTAATGCGGAGAAGCTCTGAGGAGACGAGGGGGAGGGTGGAGGAGGGTGGTGGAGGGATTGGGATGGGGGACGAAGAAACGAGCGAGGGATGAAAAAAGGGAGAGAAGGAGGGAGAAACCAGGAGGGAAGATGAATAAAAAAAATAAGCTTGTCAATGGAGGGAACGAGGACTCGCTGACGGGGGGAGAATGAGTGAGCGAGGGGGTGAGACAGCAGGAGAGAGAGAGATGGGGGCAGGGTGGGGAGGGGGGGTGCTCAGGTGATATGCAGGTCTGCCTCTCCCCCACCCCACCCCCAACGCAGGAGTTTCGGTTGCGTCTCCTTAATCCAAACTGTGTAAAAGAAAACGCGGCATGAGGAGCCCGGGGTGACAGTGTAATAGATAAACATGTTACAGTGGCCGGTGCTCACGCAAGTCCTGCCTCAGTTCAAGCAAAGAGTTTCTGCTCATAAAGTTTCTGAGGTTAAAACATTTTCTACGCTCTACATCGTCCTATTTATAACGTTAGCAAACACTTTGACTCACTAGCTTCCAGTCAGCAACGGGGAGGGGGGGGGTGTTGTACCCGTGACAGCAGGCCTCCATGTCTTTTAAGAACATTACTACAGTGATGGGGTGAAATACAGTTTTATCTCGTCGGAAAAATGATCGATTAATTCAAATTAAATATTCAAATATTTAAAGGTTTAAGGTAAAAAAAAAAGTTTTGTCTTCTAGGTTTTATTAAGTCTGAATTAAGCTTAAGTTTTCCTGAGGTTAGACAGATAGATTATAGATTATATTTTATAGTCAAAGATAAAACCCTTAACTTCCATCAAGCGACAAATACAAAGTGACAGGATGGTTCACAGGACAAAGTTCGATATTATGAATGAAATGCAGGAAATAAAGTATCTACTTGATATGTCTCCTCAACTTCAATGGGCATGTTCCCCTTAGAATGAACCGTACGGATACTACAGTTAAACTTCTGCTCTGTTTGCTTCAGCTCTGTCACATCCTGAAATGATCCAATATCACCAGCATCTCTCAGTCGAGTCAAATAAAGAACCGTGATAATAAAGAGTGGCTCTGTCCCTGATGTCTTTAATAAATATACACATATGGACCTAAATTCTGTTTTGTGCATCACTGTAGGTTTTGCCTTGGTGATACATGGACCCACTGTACGTCTGCAAACTTAAAGAAAAATACCCATCACACACTTGGTAAATATAATTAATAGATTCATAGTCTACTAACAAAAGTCAATATGTTCTTGGGTGGATTGATCTTTTGTGGTTGTAAAATCAAGCAGGGATGCAGACATGTCAAATATTAAAGTTTCCAGCTTCTCAAATGTTTCTCAACTTTCTGTTCAATCTGTTTTATGTCATTGTGAATAGTAAATATCTTTAGGTTTGACTCGTCTGAATAATAAAATAAGTCACATGCAACATCATGATTTATTGAATGATTAATCAAATATTTAAGAACAGTTGTCGTCCAGGTAATCGATGAAAAGAATCACTAGCCCTGAAAAAAATGAAATTCGATATCTTCATATTGTTCGATTGGTCCAGCTGAACATCCAACTTATTGAGAACCTCTGAAAAATCTAACATTTTACTGAAATTACGTTTTTCTTTCTGCTGATGATCTAATAATTTCCAAGAAATCAGCCAATTAATCAATTAGATTCTAATTGATCAATCCGCCAGATTGTCATCAGAACACAACAATGTTCAGTCCAGAGAGGAGAAGCAGAAACTGCTGCTGCCACTCAGCCAGTCGGAGACACACAAGCTCCACACTAACAACACAATAAACAACGCTGTTTAAAAATAAAATACAAGTCGGCGTGGAAGACGTGTGAAGTGCGGACGGGCGAAGCTCCACGGTGAGAACATTTCCGGCAGAATCTTTCACTCCGGCGCTAAAAGGAGGCCCCGCGTTGTAGAGCCACGCTGAAAAGTCTATTATTTCTGTGTTAATGGGCAGAAAGATTTCACACCAACCGAGCAACGAGCCAAACACAACTTCAGACACACAACTGCAGAGGGACAGAGAACTCACACGGATCCCGCGTGAGATGAAACATTCAGTTGGGGCTGTTACTTATTTTTCTTTCCTCTTTACCTCCCCCCCCTACTTCTCTCTCCCGCTTTCTTTCCCTGTGTCTGTTTCCTGCACTGTGCTGATTGGCCCGTCTTCAGTCGCCGGGCGCTCCACAGAGATCCAGATTAGCTGGCGCTCGTTTGGGGGGGCGAACACGACAAGGAGCATATGCCTCTCAAGTAACGTGTTACCCCAAACATGCAATTTACAAATAATTACCGTGGTATTAATTAGTCACATTAATTCATGCCACTTTGTCGGGATTGTTTCCCCCCTGTCGGTCCCCAGGACTCCTGCCAACAGCGTCAGCCAGCGAGACGGCGAGCGCGGTTTCTCTGCTCCGAAGCGAGCGCGGGGCATCAGAAGAAAGACGGGCCGCTGGCTGGTGCACACACACACACACACGTTCCACACGGGCAGCTCCACGTATTCAAGTGGAGCCTTCATCTCCCCCTAATGGACGTGCACACCTACACGTGGACCCAACAACTAACAATATGCACAGATGCATGTGCTCATGTTCGAGATAAACACGTTATATAAATAATTTAAAGTATAAAACGACCGTTATTCGAATGCCATTAAAACTTGAAAAACCCACAATGCATTAGTACGTCTCTCGATACTTTCTGACTTCTGAGTCACTGGATCCAAAACAAGTCACAAACCAATGATTTCTCTTTTGAAAAAAGGCAAAATAATTTACTTAAGCAGGTGTCAAGTGGAGTTATCAGCGGACATAACAAAAAATGGGCTAAATTGTGCATTAGGAACTATTTTCAGCTGCAGATTCATACACATCCGGTGATCTGGTAGGATGTTGTATTTAGGTTTGAGTAAAAATAAAACTACAGTTCCCATTTTCATAGTAATGAGAGAACAGGTCACACGGAGCAACAGTGTGACTCACTGATGAGTTTTTAATGGCATCGAACAACAAAGGAGCCGGAACGCACAAAGGAGAGAATACGTCGGGATTTGAAAAACTCGCAAAATAATTGTTACGGGATCATTTCATTGTTGTTTTGTGCAACTTGTTTATCGTGAGGAAAATATAGAATATAAACAGACTGACTGGCTGATGCACAGACAATATTTCTAAACTGTTAGGACCGGCTCTTTCAATATTTCAGTAGCGCTGCCACTTTGATGGCTACGACAGTTTCAGTTTCAGAGACTGTCTGTATTTAGGATCCAGATTTTGACACTAATAATTGGCGACTGATATGAAAACCTTTACTTTACAGTATAAACAGAGCAGAAAAGTGTGCATGTGTGTTTACATTTAATGGTAAAAAAGTGTATTTTCTCAATTCAAGTTCTATATATTTGGTTGTAATTGTGATTTTCATTCTATGTCGACTTATTTATGGTTAAACTGTAAAATATGAAGCTTTAATTACATTTATCTATCATAAGGATTTGATAACGACATCTTAGGAATCATTGGCAAATATTTATACACACATATCATATATCTGCTGCTATTTCTTTATGGTATTTTTGTATTCTCTAATATCAGTATTGGTATCAGCGTTAAAAAATGTATATTGATTCGACTCTGCTCCTTATTGGCTCAGGAGGTGATTCGACTCTGCTCCTTATTGGCTCAGGAGGTGATTCGACTCTGCTCCTTTTTGGCTCAGGAGGTGTAGGAGGTGGAGCGAGTGGTTTATTTCCACTACAATAAACTATATTATATACATGCAAAGCTTTTTACTCCACATGCACTCGCTCCTGTGATTCTCAGTGTGTGTTACTGCACACGCTGTCAGTCTAAGTGATTCTGCCTGTGCTTGTAAGTGTTTCATAGAGGAGAGCAGAAGATCTATACAACGTCTGTCCACTACCACAGTCATACCACACACACACACACACACACACACACACACATATATAGACACTCACACGTTCAACATACACATGTACAGTAATGATGCGCCCAGGGAGTAAGGGAGCTGCATCCCTGGCTGGGAGGACAGATGTAGCCATAGGTAAACTATATGCACACCCACATACATGAACAAAGACAAACAGACGGAGATGTGCCAGAAAACATGAGTGAACTCCAGCTTCACCTCCTCCATCCCTCCTGGGTAAAGACACTGACCATTCACGACTGTTTAAACTGAAACCCAATTATTACAATTACTTCGTGTATAGACCTTATACAAAGAAATCACTGCTTTATCACCATGAAAGGAGAAAGAAGTAGAATGAATAAATAAACAGAAAGATTGTTGGGCCACTCTTTATGATGTCCGTGTGTCCATTTACAGATGTGACTGATCCAAAAGCCCATAAGCAAGGCACATATTCCACCATCTATACAACTGCTACTACGTTTTTCATTTGACCACGGTGTTTTCAAACTAAAACGACCTTCTTCCACACCAGTGTTTTGGTTCTGTATCAGTTTTAATCCCTCGTCCATATCCTAATACGCCTGAAAACGCAAACCATGTGACCGCTCACATGCATTGCACATGCGTGTGCCAGGAAGCATGTGGTCGTTGGCTGTAGAATTGTTACAGAGAACAATAGCTCGTCTCCTACACATGTAAAAAGTTGTACCATTGTAAAATGCAGAATTTAGCTGTTAGCAAAGACAACAGGGTCAGTAACACTCGTAGTTGATTATCCATCTAAACTGGTTTAGCCGAGTCTGATGCTGGTGGTTTTCTTCTGGATGATGGTCATGTGATATGACCATGACCGAAAAAGACACCAGAAGTATCTGTAGCAGAGTTGATGTATTTTCAAACTAGAAACTTAGTATTGTGGATGTAGCCTTAACTTCATGTCAAATGTGTCAATGTGGCCCGGGAAGAGTAAAATACTGTGGTTCTGCAGCTCCAAACTTCCAGATTGAACCCGTCACCAACATTCACAGGAAGTTGATATAGTAGAAGGCTGGATTCACGGCCGGTTGAAATAATAATAGGTATAACAGAGAGAGTGTTTAGCAGGCTGTCACTAAACACCCGCAAAGTGGCGGCCAACACAAAAGGAGTTTTGCTCCAAAGGAAAGTCATTACCTGGAAGTCATTACTTAAAGTTCATCATTCAATATCTGCAAAATATAGACAATCTACCGTGTTGAAGGGTAATCATTTTGTGAGCCGCAGATTAAAGCTACTTCTACCCTTTGAAAAGTACCACCATTTGTGTCTAATTTTGTGCCATCAATCATTTTGTGCATGAAAAGATGCTGTCGGGTTTCTTTTTTTTCTGACTGACATTATCTCAATTTGGAATGAGACTAGTCAAACCCAGACCACTCAGACTTGTCAGCGCCGTTCGTCCAACCCGTCCAAGCTAGGTGATGATTAAAACCGCATACTTGTGAAGTACAGCTGGCAGAATGAAGCCAAATTAAAAGAAAAAAAAAGCGAGGGGGGGTGGAATAAGAAAAAAAAAAAGAGAGGCGAGAAAGTCAGGAGATACTCGGTGGGCGATTATGCAGCAAATGCAGTTCTCTGCAGTGCAGAAGAGAAAAGGGACGGAAACGAGGGCGGGGAGAGCAAGAAGAAATGGTGGATGATCCATAATGCGTGCATCTGGCAAATATAAATCAGACAGTAGGACAAGGCACTTACAAGGTTAGGGGTTCAATTCCCTGTGTGGCTCAGTGGAAAGAGGACACAAACATTTACAATGGGAGGGACTCAATTCCCTGTGTGGCTTCATGGGAAACAAATCAAGGTGCTAACGTTGCTAAGACTGGGGCTGTAGTTCTTCATGTGGATACAGTTTCAATTCTCTATTTGAATGAGGAACAGGTGATATTGATGAAATAATAATATATTTATTTAATATGTGTATCAGTATGTATCAGGATATAACAAGTTTTCTGGGATTTTAATAAGGAAGCAAGTTTAAAAGCAAATGTGAGCGATTGTTTTTGGCTAAATCAGAGAATTTAAACATAATTCAATTTCTTTAATCTAATTGGTTAAAAAAATCCTCTTACCTCAAATATTGACTTTTAAAAAAACATAATTTCTACAGTCTACAACTTCATATTCATATTTACCTATGTTACATCTAATGTATTTGATATACATATATACATATTTACAGTTTTTTTCAGGTTTCCTCATCTTTCTTCAGTTATAACCTATGTAAAATAACTCTTATACATAATTGCAATGTTTGAGTATAATAATATACAGTGACATTACATTTACATTATAGTGAAGTAATCAATAATTAATAAATCCAATATTTTAAAAAAAGATGCTCAGGAAGCCAGACATTAAAATACTGGGTTTTTAAGAAATAAATCCATAATATTTTATCCTAAAGATTCAATATCTTTTTGACATTTGTTTGTATCCTCACACAGGAACAAAAAAAAAGAAAACACTCACATTACAGTAATCACCTTGGGACATAAAATAAGAGATAAAAAAAGTCATTATAATTAATAATGAAACAGTTAAAACAAATGTTCTCCAGAGATGATATCTTTTTCCCATAATAACCCTACTTTGTGTCACGTTATGTTAAGTTATGATGATGTGTTGTACGGATGCATTATGTTGTAAAAACACATGATGTCATGTCAAGCTGAATACAGAGCGAACATGAGCAGACATTTGGGATCTGAACACTTCACCGTCTCGTGTTTTTCCCAGCGGACGTTCTTCGTCCTTAACACTTGTTTTTTTTTACATTTGAAGACATTCAGCCGTCTCCCAGGTGAATCCAGTCCCAAGCGTTTAAAAAACGAGTGACTTGTTCTACCTTAACAAACTAACTCCGTCCCTCCACGTACACCCGCCTCATAACCCAAACATAGGGTTCGGATAAAGCAAACAGATTGTGGGACCTGCAGATACGAGCAGATAAACCTCAGATAGGTAATATTGATTTCTCTTTTTTTTTTCCCAACCTGTGACGTGTGTACAAACCAGTGCTCACTCCCTCCTACAGTATGCGCTGCAATCAATAAGCTAAGCTAAAAATACTATTGAAATCGATTATTAGCCCCTCGGTGTAAGCTACTGTTGATCGGTGCGAGGAGAGATGCACGGATGAAAACCAGGCTGACATATTGATCTGGGAGCTAGCCCGCAGTACTTGGCAAACAAATGTCTGTCTTCATCGACTCATATCTCCATCTAAATACCCATCATGAGCTACCATTACTGGGTCAACAGGGAGGGGTATTAGATCATTGGCAAACTAATTAAGTCAACTCAAGTTAACTGTTGAGACGGCACGGTGCTTCACAGAGGACGCGGGTAAGATGCCGGCGAGAGAACAAACTGACAACACGCTCAAGAAAGGTCCTGCACACTGAGAGAGAGAGAGAGAGAGAGAGAGAGAGAGAGAGAGAGAGAGAGTATTTATATTTATTGCACCATGAAAAAAATCCAGTCGTCATTCCGTCCTAAAATGATTCTCAAACTAAATATAAGTCATGATGTCTAAGTCTGTTTTCATAGCATTAAATAATGAACACTTAAAATGACAGAAACCGTCTTTGGGAAAGGTTAATTAAATATGTACTTTAACGTTTTTCAGTTTTGGTCCACGTCCTATTCATTAACATGGAGGAGGCGGGGTTTATGAACTATACTGGAGCCAGCCACCAGGGGGCAATCAAGATATCTTGGCTTAATTTTTAGGGAACGGTCATGTTGTCCATCTATATATTCAGTTTATGGCAGCTATAGAGATTTTGGTTATAGCCACTAGCTCAGAAGTAGCTCACCTGAAACGTCACCCTGTCAGAGCTATGGCCGACGAGGGAATAACTCGGTGAGCTGTGATTGGTCAGCCTCAGCTTCTTGTGTTTACTCCCAGAAGCTTCTGGTGCTGGTAGAAATTATTTAGAGAGAAGATGATATTCAGAAAGTTGGTCAGTCACGGTGGTAGAAACAGTGTTTTTTCCAGGGGTTTCAGGGTTTCGATCCAAGTGTTGCCAGGGTTTTTACGAATAATATTCCAGAAGAATCCAAAGTCTAAAGTTTATTATAACTTAAAGAAACCAACTGGATTCTCAACCTAGCTGTTTATTAATTAATGAGTTAACTGAGCAACTGTTGCATCTCAACAACAGCCCTTCAGCGTTGTGTGATGCAGCAGCTACAGGTTTCTATGGAAGGATTCTACCATTCAAACCTTATGTCAACCATCAATTAAGCTTCGGCAAAATAAGGAGGTTATCTTTAAAAGTTACGGATATTTAAGAACATATTTCCTTTTTGAACTGTAAAGTATTTCCTTGTCCAGATACGTGTTGGTGGGTGTTTTATCAGAACGATGAAACCCACTTGATTCAGTTAACTCAGGGTGATGGCGTGTCCTTGTTTTCACTGAGCACAAGAGAGACTGCGGATTTTGATATTTGAGATGTATCGGGGCGGCTGCGGCTGAGGGGGTAGAGCGGGTCGTCATCTGCACGCCGAAGTGTCCTTGGGCAAGACACTGAACCCCCCGAATTGCCCCTCGTAGAAAAAGTGCTGCCCATGTATGCACTGTACTGTAAAGTGCTTCATATGAATACAGATCATTTTCCATATCCACGCTGGAACAGTGTGGAAAAGAGGAACAGGAGCCAGAGACCCCCCCTCAGAGTAAACATGGCCAACAACATGGTGGATGTTGTATTTAGTCTGAAACCTGAGCCTCTCCTTTAACGTCCTTTAAGTCCAGTGTGAGTTTACATGTTGACAACAAACACTTTACAGTAGATTCTCCTGTCCTCCTCCTGAAGAGAACGGGTTAAAAACAGCCTGCATATATTCTACAGGAAGGACACATATACTGGAGCCTGCGCATATAAGTGCACACACACACACACACACACACACACACACACACACACACACACACACACACACACACACACACACACACACACACACACACTCGCACAAACACACACCAGAATGTGGGAATCACTGCCCAGAACATGAAATATTCATCAGTCATAAAACTTTAATTCAATCTCTCCCTCTCCCTCTCTCTCTCTCTCTCTCTCTCTCTCTCTCTCTCTCTCTCTCTCTCTCTCTCTGTATTTCCTGTCATTTTGGGGGGGGCTGCTGTTTTCTACTTATGCGAGGTAACCCCCCCCAACCACCACTGCCCCTGCAATGAAAAACAATAATAGATTTCATTAAAAAAAACCTTTTGCACAACTGTCCAAGCACATGAAACGAAGCACGTCATTAAGACGCTGCTTCGTTTCAGATGCTGGAAACCACTGTTCACATACAGTTCAAAATTACCTCTCCGAGCGGAGGGCTGCGGCCGGGTGGCAAAGCGAGCAGCCGTCCTCCTTTAATACTGTGAGACCGGACTTTTTAGAGGTCCCCCGCTATCGAAGTTATTGTCACTCAAACTGTGATATTCGACCGCAGACACGATTCCGAAAGCCTCGATATGAAAGAAGAGGAGAATCAGGAGCAGGTTTATGCTGCATCATCACAGTCCGGAGCAGCTTTTGGTTTAATTTCAACACCATCAATATTTTAACAAGCAGGAGACAGGGCCACACGGGTCAGAGCTTGACCAACTACAGTATATGATGGAGAGATGATGTGCTGAATCAGAGCAGTAAATCCTCTGCATACGTTCTCCCACAGCGTCCGTATCATCATTTATATTCCATTTCCCTCCGAGCAGCAGAGTCAGTGCAGTCGTGAATGTCAGTCGTGACTCCACATCGATACTGAAATTAACCTGTGTTTATTTGGACGGTTGTTGGATTAACCCCCAAAGAGAAGCATGTATAACACTTGATATAAGAAAAATAAATAAGCATTTTGTATCATTTGTATCTTGTGATTCCATTTTATTGATTTATTTTGCAGCAATTTGGTTAAAAGCTTGTGATTATGGTTGATAACTAAGAGTAAACTCAACCTGACATGTGCCTCAAGTCACTGTTGGTTTTTTAAATCATTAACTGTGAACACAACCTGCCCTTGACCATCAGCAGCTGCTCAAACAAGACCACATGCAGGGAATATAACAGAAATATATATATATATATATTAGTGAATCTTTTACAGATATGGGACATTCAAAATGATTTTTCAACTTTGCATAAATGTTTTTCTAAATATTTTGTTAATAATTCACAATGTGAACCTGCGGCCGTTGCGGCTAAAGCCTCCGTGTGCACGGCACAGGCGCTTCCAGGTGAGCTAGCTGGCGCCACCCGGCCCTTTGCTGGGTATCTTCCCCATTTCTCTCTCTCCATTATATGTTATTATGTCAATAAAGGTGAAACGCCACAAAATATCTCAAATATCAAAATCAATCATTATATTGTTGAGAACTTATTTGCTATCGCTAGTTCATAGAATATAAAACAAATTGTTTACTTAAATTAACATATTTAGTACATTTTCTTTGTTATGTTGATGATTTGATTTTAGCCCATCATCTTAATAGAACATATATACTACAGCATCAATTATGTGTTGGTCAAACATCATGGTTTCCAGGTTTTAAAGGAGATTCAGTAAATCAACCAGCGTTCAGAAGCGGTTTGACCACCAGCTGATTACTGCTGGTTAAATCACAGTGTAATAAAATCCCACCGCTGTATGTCTTTGTCTTGTCCTCTGAGGATCTGCAGACCAGTTTCACCTGAATGGACCTCTATCATTTTGACTTTCCCAGGCTGAAATCTGGGGGAGTGTGAGAGAGGGAGAGAGGGGGAGATAAGGGCGAAAGTGTAACAAGAGGGAAAGAGAAACGGCAAAGCAGAAAGTCAGGGAGAGCGAGGGAGAGAGACACGTCTCCAGTCACCCTCATCCAACCTCACGCCACGCGTGGATGGCGACTGTTTAGGCAGAGGAGGAGGGAGCCTGAGGGAAGGAGAGGATGGGGGAGGGTTGACGGAGGGGGTTGGGAAGAGTTGGGGGTCGAGGAGGGGGTATGTCCCTTCGAGGCCAGCCCTCATCCCCTCTTCACCTCCATCCATAATTCAAAACCCGCCTGCACCCCCCAGTCGCACCAACCCCAGGCGCAGCTCCACAGGGAAGACACAACATGCAGAGGAGGGCGAGACAAAGACAACCCCCTCCTCCTCCCCCTCCACCAGCACCACCAAACACACCGTAAAAAAAAAAATACCACGACTCAGAGGTGAGACTCATCAATTCTCCAATAAGTCGAGTCAAACTCCAATCACACATATTAAAGAACAAAAGTGAGAAAGCATCACACTGCTGCAGGATGTTCAGAGCTCGACCCGACATATCCACTTGATCTAGGATCCTCAAAGACACAATTAACACACACACGCACGCACACACACACACACACTCACACACACACACACACACACACACACACACACACACTCACACACACACACACACACACACACCGCGCGCAGCCATTGTGTGTCTCTGACTCCCGGTGAGCCTGAATTATTGGTAATGAGCATCGCTTCGCACCGCTTGGCCTCTGATAATCGAGTCTTGATCTAAAGGGAGACACTGATATCTGCCAGGCTCTCAGCAGCTCACCTACAGGGGGAGGTTGGGGTCGGGCGATGTGGGATTCCTGGAAGTCGAGGAAGCAAATGCACACAGGATGAATTTGTTTATTAGGGGGCATGTGAGGAGTTTGTTCCCAGAGTGTCTTCACATATTCAGCCTCTGGAGAGTTCATTTTGTGCACGATTTTGTTTTATGTTTGACACACTTCCGGGTGTATGTGGGAGTAAGATGAAAAACAAAGAGATAATGTTTCCAATTCTTTAAGGATCTTGGGGTGGCGTTGTTTCTGAACATAGAATGAATCAATTCATGCGACTAATGGCAGGAGGTTGAATGTGGCGTCCTCTGAGCCCCTAAAGTAAAGCCACTATAAAATCGAAAACATGTCCCCATAGCACCCTGTTAAAAACGTGGCGTTAACGTCTGTCTTGATTGATCCAATCACAAAGTGGACAGCTCCCAGGTGTGAACGCACCCCGGAAGCTTTGAGGACACACTTCAGATCCACTCACTCACGTTTGGAGGTGGTCTGGGGGAAACGTCCTCTGACCCCTGACAGTTTCGTATAAAGAGCTGAAAGACGTATGCAACAAATCAACAAATCAACGATTGGGAAAAATCAACCTCAATTCATTGCCTGCCAAATGTTGTTTATCTGCTTTTTTCCACTTCAAATTGGAAAAAAACGCTTTTAATGCGGAGCTGCTGTGCAGAGCATCGATTCACCACCATGGAAACACGTTCAGTCTTTACAGACACAAATGATGCACAGTTCATAAACAGGGAAACACGCAAGACAACATTAGTAATTTGGACAAAAGAAAACAACAAAAACACAGTGAGTCACAGCCTCATCTCCCGAAACAGCAGAGAGATTAAAAACCTCAAGCTGAATTCAAAACAACGGAGTGCGACATTAAGAAAGTCAAAGAGTAAATGACTGAGTTGTGGCAGGAAATAACGAAATGGATTCTCAGGGTCGGCGAAATCTACGACTCGCAAGTTTCTCACATGCGATCCATCAAACATCTGATGATAAACGAGATTGAAAGCATGAATTCCATGAAGTCCAGACAAAACAACATAACTTCAACATTCCGGAAAAAGGTGAAGGCAACGACATAACATGTCAAAGAGAAAATATACGTAAAAGACCCAAATCTGATTGTAAACAGAAAAAAGATATGATATATTCAAACATAGTCACGAATGCTAATCAACGATACGGTAAAATCTTCCAGTCTTTAGTTACGAGTTGCCACAAATAATTTCCCCATAAATATTAACTTATCTTTCAAACAATATCAGTTAAATAAACGCTGCCATTGATTAACTTTCTGAAACCTGTAACAAGGTCGTCTCAAAAACTCAATGTAGAAACCAGTCATAGCATTTTATAAAAATGTATGTGACGAGATATACATCCATGCATATATGAGCAAATATTTGTTAAGCTTCATTATGCGTATAAGTAAGTGATGTAAATATGGATGAATGCAATTACTGTACATATAAAAAAAAGAGTGTAGGAATGAAAAAAAATCTAAATTATAATGATACTTGCGAGGATGTGAAAATAAACCGTCTGTTTTGAAGCTGTGCTGATTTATAAAGGAACTGAATCCGTCACCTTGGCTCACCAAACAAAAATTGTAAATGGACTTCATTTCTACAGCGTTTTTCTCTTTGGTCTATCGATCGGCTCAAAGCGCTTTACGTTCCCATTCAGCCATTCACACGCACATCTACACGGTGGAGGCGCAGGGGCTCAGTGTTTTGCTCAAGGACACTTCCCCATGCAGGTTTCGAACAAAACCTTCAGCACCTTTAAAAAAACATTTCAAATGAAACAATGCGAGAGGCAAAGATTCACTTTGTCTAATACGAGTAATGAAAAGTATTTTGAGGGGTTTCAAGCCAAAAAGGTTTGGCAGGACTGGTTTTAACTGGAAGAACACTATACCTCCTGAGGGTTTGAGACCATTAACTACATATGAAAGTGTTTACTGACTTCATAAACAATATAAATCCTCTCAGGCTTCTATTGAAACTGGTGGTCGTTTGAGAGATTACAGGTTTCAGGCATTTCTACATTGGCTTCACTTTCGAGACCCGGAGTCTGCATCCATTTCTTTACACGACATGTCGATGGCTGCATAAGAACGTAACTCATTGTTACTGCGTTTGAAGTTTGAATAGAGGAGGAGGACAAATTGGCAATATGAGGAAAAAAATCTTGTAATTCTTATCTTATCAAAAAAGATGCCGTAGATACAAAAGGAGGAAACAAGATGCATTTTTTCATTTTGACTTTCTGAACTTCCCATCTGATTTGGGACGCTGCTACTGCCATTGTGTGTGTGTGTGTGCGTCTGTGTGTGTGTGTGTGTGTGTGTGTGTGTGTGTGTGTGTGTGTGTGTGTGTGTGTGTGTGTGTGTGTGTGTGTGTGTGTGTGTGTGTGTGTGTGTGTGTGTGTGTGTGTGTGTGTGTGTGTGGAAAGAAAGGTTACTGAGGGATGAAAAAGTGCCACATAAACATTTAATACCTTAAGTAAAGCGGTGCAGACCCTTTCATAGACTATGGAGACTGATGGGCCTCCGCCACACTGTATTATATATAAATATGGATTTCTCCATGTGTCAATAACTCTGCATTATGAACGTGCGTAACTGTGTGTGTGTGTGTGTGTGTGTGTGTGTGTGTGTGTGTGTGTGTTTTATACACACACAAACCTTTTTGCTACGTCTTCTTTGTTTTTGAGTCCAGATGTGTGCTCTGTGTGTGTGTGCAGTTGAATATGTGTGTGCTTCTTTCGCTGGCTTGCTGTGTTTGCGTGTTGTGTATCGACTTGAGTTTACTCTCCCTTCCACAGTGTGTATGTATATGTGTGTGTGTGTGTGTGTGTGTGTGTGTGTGTGTGTGTGTGTGTGTGTGTGTGTGTGTGTGTGTGTGTGTGTGAGCCAGTTTTCTCCCAGGTGGAATTCTTCCTCTACTCTCCAGCGTGTGGATGAAAACTCTATTCATTATTAATAAAACTTTCTCCCTCACTCTCTCCCTCTCGCTCGCTCAGACCCATTTTGTTGACCTTTCTGGGATGTTCCACTGTTAAAAGCTCATGTTGCACTTCACTCTTCATTTTTTCATGAACTGCATGTTCATCATCAAGACTGGAACATTCACAAGTTCCCTCTCAGCAAAACAAATCGTAGATGTGTAGAGTAAGAGAGCTCAATGGGGGGGGGGGACTGTCCCTGGACCCTTTAGATGTAATTTCATGTTTAATTCATACGTTACAAAATGTACGTGCACAGTGATTTGGAAACTTATTCCAGGTGAAACTATTTCCAAAGTCTGAATATTATTCTGCAATATTCGTTTCTCAAATACCGAGAACAGAAATTGTATTTTACCCCCCGAAAAAGTGCTACACAGAATTTCAAATACTCATATCAAATTGTGACTTTTGCACAAAATATATATGTTTACCTTTTATTTCCATTTTTCCAGAAGGCAATTCAAATTGAATTGAAATTCCTGACTGCTTTAACAATCTATGGCCGTTTTCAGACATGAACTCCAGAGGAAGTGCAGTCTTTTGGGTTTGTTTTTCTTTTTTTGCATCTGTCTGGTGTTGGAAACGTCATCAACACACCCACCGGCTCGTGGTGAATCCTGCGGAGGATCTCCTGAATGTTTGGAGCTTCTCCGGAGTTCAGTGCATGTCTGAAAGAAGCTTAACCGGCACTCAAAATCCAGTGCATTTTATCGTGCAAGATTACTAAACCTGCAGTAAAAGAGAAAGAGGAGGAGGAGGGTACCAGCAGAAAGGCAGCACAAGAAAGAGGTTAAGGTACAGAAAGAGGATGGGAATAAGGAAGAGGATGAAGGAATGAAATAAGGTAGAGGGAGAGGGGAAGACGAAGATGGAAAACAATGAAGGTGTCAAGTGGTTGAAGAAGAAGGGGACAGAGGAGAGGGGAGATGATAAGAGGGAAGGATGCAGTGGAGAAGCCGGGGGAGAGGAAGAGATGGAGAAAGAAGGAAAGGACGGAGGGAGAGCACACGATACGAGCAGAGGAGGGATGTTTGCAGCATCTATTGTTTCTCGGACTGGAATGGGAAGCTGGTTTTGTTTTGCTCCGGGGCGCCCAGAGTGTTGAGAAACAGGAAGTCGGCGGACCTGCCCATCCTCACTGACAGCTGGTGCCCTGCGATAGCTGTTCCCCCTTCCTGTTAGCTGCTCGAAAATGGTTCCCACCCTGATGCAGGCCACCTGGAAACCAACCCGACTCTCCGCAGCGTCTTATTCCTGCTAATAACGCAGAATGTAGGAGCCGTGTGAGCTGGGCTGGCGTTGCTGGGGTTTTCCCTGCCTGCCTATAGGTCCCGCTTCCGCTACCAGTTATTTAGAGGTGATTAAAACTGTTCCAATAAAAAAAACCGCTGCTATATTCCTCCTCTCTGCTTGGTGCTATATAGGGGCCACACTCACCGAGACTATCTTTCAGCCCTTTATTGCGAGTCAGCAGCATAACATCCCTGCAACTGTAGAGAAAGGAAGGAATCACAGGGTTCCTGCTGCATAATTGCTCTCCGTGGTTGTTTAATACCATGAACAGAGACACCGAATGACCCACACTAGCCAGCATGTGGTCTCAACAATACACTGTAACACAATACAGCATCGCAAACCACCCAGCAGCCCTGCTACACACCTGCCTCCACACACATTAGCATATTTATGTTGCAGACGCATTAAAAATGTGCTCAGAAATGTGAACGTACCCAAAACAAAAGAGAAGGTAAAACTGGAGGAGTTGCAACACATATGGATTGTCAAATAAATTTAAATAAGTACACATGAGCACTTTTTAAATGAGAGAGTACAAATTCTAACTGTAAAGATAAAGTTACTCTCACTGGCAACACGCAAAGGAAAAATGGGAAAAACTTCATCTGTAGTATTAACACTTAACCTCCTAAATAAAAGCGTTTGCTTAATCTAGGCTACATGACAATTTATATTTATATATATTTCAAAAAATTGGCAATGATTCCTAAGATGTCGTTATCAATCCCTGATGATAAATACAATTCAATTGAGGCTTGATATTTTAGAGTTTAACCATGAAGTCAAATAACTATGAATAAAAAGAAACCATTATTGCAACTAAAGATAAAGAACTTCAATTAAGAAAATATGATTTAAACATAAAAGCTCCTTAATATGTCAAATAAACGTTTTCAAATCTGAAAACATAAACGCAGATACCAATATGTCAGATGTTTCCCTCCACACAGATGATGTGCTACATGAAGTCTGGTCCGTGTCAGTTTGGAGTCTGACCCATGAAAACAGGCATTGACACGACCCTGTTCAAAAAAAGCAGTTGAATTGTATATTTAGTTCTTTTCTTGCTAATTTCTTTGTGCTTTTGAAATCATCCACAATGAAGGAAAGTTTCATCCATCTTGTGAGAAAAAAGAACAGAAAAAAAAAGTCCTGAACCCTTAATAGGACATTTTTTATGGTAAATTATGGGCCCTCCTGCCAGCGGCTAAACATCATAGCTCACTGCTTCACTGTCATGCCCATAATCCCAATAAGGAAAGGTCCTCCTGGATATTATTGCTATAGAAACTAGGTCGGGTTCACGTCCCTTCCAGATACACGTCGAGGCGAGGAAGCTTTAATGTGCTGCTTTCCAACATCCTTCTTAGTTAAGTTAACAAACATGTAAACAAACTGATTCTATCTCATAGAAACAAAGATGTCTGTTCTTTTATTTAGTGTTTTGTATTATTATTATTATTATTATTTGTCCTTCACGTCCTCCGTTGTCTGCACTTTGTTTGAAAGCACTCAATGAGCAGAATTGACTCAGTGCGAGTGAAGTGACGGCACAGGAGAAAAATTGGAACGGCACATTTCAAGCTCGGCGTCGTCTGTGTTGTTTCTGTTTAACATATTCCTCCCGATGTGCTTCACCCTCATGCCAGCGAGCGTCACTTAGTTTATATATTGAAAGGAAAAGGGCTACGGTTCCCCTGGCAGCCAGAAGAACCACGTTGGGTCGTCTCTCTTTTCTCTGGTCAAACAGTGCGACCGCACCACTGCTCCCGCCTGCTGCTGCTGCTGCTGCTGCTGCTGCTGCTGCTGCTGCCGCCTCAGATAAAAACGTGCACCGTGCAAACACACACGTTGGTCACGAACCAATAATCACCAGGTTTGATCAGGAGAAGCATCGTTCTGTCTTTTGTTCACTTTCAGGGGAAACTCCTACTTCATTTTAACTGCGTCAGTTGTTTCTGTGACTCGGGGGGGCATTGTTAGAAATTGTTTTCCACTTTAACGCAGAGAGAGTCGGCGCTGGACTCGCAGCCGGAATGATTTTTTTCTAAACGCATTCATAAAGGGAAGTGAATCTTTTAAAATATTAATCATCCTAAGATGTTTAATGTACTGTACAAGAAATTAAACAATAAAATAAATAAATTATTGATGATGGATGCACTTAAAATATATGATTGGGACGTTGCTGTAGTAGTGAAGGTGCAGCCATTTGTTTTAAAGTACAGAAACTATCTGTTTTAATAGTTTCTTCTATATGTTACAAGCAGTAAAATGAGAAACTAAATGGATAAATACATGTGACAGGGACACGTCTTTTTCCTCCTGTCCTCCCTTTACATTAGTGGGACGTGATAGGAGGTTGTCAGCTACAGACACGATCAAGTGACTGTTTCTAATGATTGTTGGAGCCTTTAGAATTAGACGCCTTCATCTGCATAGCTCAGAAATCACCACAACTCTCGACAAGACGGATTCATCTGTTTAAGCAAAAGGAAACTTTACTTTTTGTGCAACTTTAACTCTGTAAGACTGGTGGTATCCATTCTGATTGGTTTCACCAACTACACAGTCAGAAGAGAAGACACCGGCAGCAACAAGGCGACAATAACAGATTCATCTGGCTCCAATTAAACAACCAACTGGGCAAAATCACTGTCTTAAATGTTGTAGTTAGAAAGTCTATAACATAATGAAATCACAACCTGTAATGGACATTAAAGCCTTTAACATTTGTTTCGTAAGATTAAAGTTCTACTTTTTATTTACATTTTGATCAAACTTCAAATGGCAACTAGGCAAACTGCATTAGTTAAGATAAGTAGTAGCAATGGGAGGGGGAACACAAATGTTGCACATGCAGTTTGATAACATCCATGATGCCCCGACCCCCCAAACATTGATTTGACGTGTAGTTTAAAAAATGTTTGTGTCATGTCCCATCTGCTTACATGGAGGAGGCGGGGTTCACCAGTCGGCTTCACTTTTGAGGAGATGTGATGTCGACTTTATCTTTATATATATTCAGTTGGATATAAAAAACATTGAAACTATTCTGTAATTCCACAGTTTTTGTTCTGTTAATAAACTCTTTTCTAAAGCTAATGTGAAGCTTCAGCAGACTGAGTCATAAGAAGTGAACTTTTTTGTCTTTTACTTTTTAGTATAAAACTTCCTCTGTGTGTCTCTAAAGACAGAAAGAGCTGGAAACCTTGGAAAAGTTAAATGTTTAACTCTTCTGACTCTGCTGCTTGAATGTTTTTTTTCTCCTAACTATGTAATTTGAAGGTCTGTGTGAGAGTGTGAAATCTGAAAGAAGCTGATATTCTTTGTTTTGGGGATTTTTCTAATATCGTCTGTGAATGTAAGCGCTGCTCTCTGGTTCTGTTTCATATTAACCTGTGGCTTCCTGAGCCCTGTGCACAATAAGCACATTTTTGACACCGAACAATAATATTTAAAACAAATCATCAGCCCTGTGCATGCCGAGTTCACGGGAGCCGAGGTATCGAACCGCCGACCACAGGAAACAGTGCCCATCCCGCTTTAACACCTGAGCCACAGAATGAAAGAGCAGATAAAGTTTGGTTTGAGTTTAGTTTTCCACTGTGGCGCAGTGATTAGACCCCTCAGCTCTCTCTCCTCAGATTCACTGTGCAGTTCTCCACACAAGGTCAGTTCTCTGACATTGAACAGTCCAGCGTCTTGTTTGTATCTGTTGCTATTGGCAACAACATACAGTAAAGCAGCAAAGGACAAAGGACACGATGCAACTTTTATTTCTTTACACCAGAAATCTGTCTTTTGTTTAAACGTAAAAAAACACATGAATTGCGTCATATTTTCAAAGCAGGCTTCTAAAATTGGCTTTTTTTAAATTGTTGATGAATTGTATTTCTTCAGATTGAGAACAGGAACATACATGGGGCTACGCGTGTTTTATTTTTCCTGCAAAACGGAGCAGACAGGGTTTCAGAGGGAAGCACTGCTGCGAGTGGGAGTGTTCAGAATATCTGCAGGAGCAGACAGGAGCGGGAGCGCGGAGCTGCGGGAGCAGGCAGTAATGGTCGGACAGCCTACCAAGCGGGCGGGCGGTGGTTTGAGGAATAGAAAAAAAAGTCCTGTGTGGACCTCTAGGTCAGAACTTACTGACAGACAGACAAAGACTTTCTTGTGTTAGCACAGAACGAAACGAGCACCTCAGACTGTCAAACAGCCTCATCAAATCCTGTATGCCGCCGGTTTCACAAAGCTGGTTTTCACCACGGGGCCGCCGCTCAGACGCCGCCTGCGTCCAGGGCCAGAGAGCCGAGTTTCACAACACGGGGACGGAGACGCAAAGACATACGACGAGCAAAACGCAGATTCATGGAGTCAACACCTGACACGGCCTCACGGATTCATGTTTCATTTTATAGAGGATTTCCAACAACATCCATCTACTGCTTAAAGACATTTGAATATCATCTCTTTAAGTCCTGCAACAATCAATCAATTAGTTATTGATAGAAAATAATAAAGAACAGTTTCGATGATTAGTTTGTTTGTTTGATAAGAACAACTTTGAATATTTAGGGGGAGTTTGGTTTGAACTTATCACGTTTGGCTCTGGGAAAATATACTGGGACGTTGTTTAACTATTTTTCTCATTAACAAAAATCAATTAAGGGAATAAAAAATAATCAAATTCAACATTAATTGCTACCTTGGGCTTAGAAACTGTCGAGAAGTAGCCACAAGTGAAGCCCTGTTGTCTGCATCAGATGTTTGTTATTCAAGTGTTTGAGATATTGTACCTGCTCATAAAGACTCAAACATCCTCCCAGTGCTTTTCTCTGCACTCATTGTTTATCTGTCGTCTTTCCAACCCTCTGCACTCCTCCACTTCCCTCTTTCCCCCAATCCCGGTTAAACAGGCAGAAGCTTTGATTAGCACACTGTCAACCGGGAGAAATAGAAAAATGTGAGAATGCCACCAGCACAGTTCACAATAGATGGCAGTGTCGAACTATCCACCAGCAGCAGAATAGTTATAAGGCTATATAGTTTTTTTTTCTTGGGGTTTAAATCTATAATTTCTCTCCTCTCTCTCCTTCCCGTCCTCTCTCCTGCCTCCGTCTCTCTTTGTGGCCGATCCAGCGCCGCGGTTCCCAGGCTCGGCTCGACTGTCAATCAGCCGCAGCCTACATCTCGGCGCTGCAGCTGAGCCAGGGCCGCATCATCCCGCCTGCCAATCACCGCTCTGCACCTTCAAAACCATCCTATCCATCTCTCTGTAAAGCAGCTCCGGCGCACCCCCTCCCCACCACCACCATCATCACCACCACCCCCACGCTCCTCCTTTCAAAACAACCCCTCTCAAGAAGCGCCGAGATACCTCTGCAACTCCGAGCCTATATAACGTGGACACACACACATTCACTCAGACATGCACGTCCACATAGAAACACTGCATGTCGCTCAAACCGAAAAACACACACACACACACACACACACACACACACACACACACACACACACACACACACACACACACACACACACACAATGAGCCAGATACGGAGGAGAAAACACACACACACACACACACACACACACAAACAGACAAGGCAGACCAACACTGCACCACTCCCTTTACCTTCTTTTGGGACTCCGCCTCTCCATCTCTTCATCGCACCACCCAATTCAATAATACATCCCCCCACCCCAACCATCCAACAAGCCCTCCCCAGCCCTCCATTGTCAATCTTTTATTCAACGGAGAGGGAGTCAGATCACAGCAGTAGACTTATCCCTCCATCGCAGACCTCCATTCAGGTCCTTTCACCCAGATACTGTATGAACTCTGTCTGTATAAACACCACTCTGATTATGTATGCGACCGAGGAATAATGCGTTTAACACCGGGGGTGAGACGGCGCCGGCTGTAAACACTGAAGATATGTGAAGGTCACGACTCGGCCCGGCCGCTAACATCATTATGAAACGATATACAAAAGGACACGATGGATATCAATAACATAACGAGGACTGGGAGGACGGGTGCTGAAGCTGGAAATGAACTTTATTACGCGGCTTTGTTGACTGTGTGTTTCTGAATGGACAGTGACGGCTATGTGGCGCATCATAGGGGCTTGTAATCAAATTAATTAAATTTTATATTTGACTACATGGGATAGAAGAGGGTTCCTTTGTGCCCATGAGCCAATAACAAGGGTGTTTTAGCCTCTTTTTTTTTTAATCACACAGATTATTTACTTTTAGTTTAAATCTCCATCCTCGCAGACCTGTTTTTTTTCCAGCAGCTCCAATAAAAACCCAACGTGTACGACCTGCACAGCCGAGCCGGAGCAGGAGCCTGATTTTGTTCCCCCCCCAGGACACGGTGGAGACCAAAAAATAACTAAAAAGGAGATTGAACAACTTTGTTTTGGCTCCAGAGAGACGATCATGTTCTGCGTCTGCTGAATGTACAAGAAGTCAAAGTCTTATAAAGGACTTCAGTAACTTAGATTTGTGTGGGTGAGCTTGTCTGCATTTCTGCCAAATAACGAATGCAATTAATACTCTGACAATAAATAGAATATATATAAGTTTTGGGATTGCACTCACCTAACTGAGGGCACATTTTCCACTTAACAAACTCAAGATGGGCATATTCATTTAGCTAATGATGCTTGTGGTTGAGGTGGTAGAGTTTCGTCTCAGCTTTCTCCAAATTCATATTATTACCTCCACCGAAAAGGTTTTGTTTTTGTGATGGAACCATTTAAAACAGTTTGCTGAGTTAAATGTTCAGTGTCTTTCGAACGTAGCTTCACAAATGGGAGTAAAAAACCATGACTATGTACAAAGAGCTCGTCATTACCGCAGAGGAAACCAGTCCAGATACAAAGCAGCTTTTTTTTTACCAAATAAAAGCCAGAAGAATAAATTACGCTGCAAATGAAAAGTATTTCATGTCTATCACTAAAACTAAAATAATGTTTTAATGCACTGTGCATATAAAAAAAGATACTATCAGCTAATACAATAAGACTAATCTGCGAATTGCTGAAATTGCTCATTACGATGTTATTGAAAAGTGGCCGGAGAAAAGACATAAACATCATCACGCTTGCAAAACTGCACATAATGTGTTTATTGATTTAAAAAAATGTCCCGGTTTTAATTCACAGCAGCGAGCGGACTCCTTGTTAAGCTTCTACTTCACGGCGGAGGCAGTCGTCTTCCTTCCTCCGCACGTATTAGAGCCGTTCCCCCTGTTTTCTTCCTCCTCATTATGTCCTCATGCTTGCTTAAAGATTATTAGCTGTGGTCATTTTATCGCTGCAATTATTGCGCGCCGCAATGCAAGAATAAGTAGATGAATTGTAAATGTGTTGTGAATCACTTTTCGCGTTTTTCCCTGAACCAGCCCCACTAAACATGCAGAGTTTTCCCTCTCTTGTTTGAACTACTTCTGAAATGAGCCTTGCTCTTTGATTGCATCATGGAGCGCTGCTTTCATCAGATGCCTCATAGATTGCAGAGCCAGACAAGGTACTGGGGCGAACGTTAAGGCCACAGCAATTGGGTGTATAATTAGACAGAGTTTCTGAATATTCAAGGTAGGGAACAATAATTGCCCTGCGCCGATGGAGAATTGTTTTTCCACAGATTTTAGGATTCACAAACGTGCACCAAAACACCCTCTGCTCCCAAGGAGGAAACATAAAAGCAACAAGTGCACTTTCTCTCTTTTATCAAAGCAATATACAGTCATTGCAGTACAAAAATTTAATAAGTTCTATTGCCAAAGACGCCATAAAATATTACGACATATTTGAGACCGCAGATTCTCCCGGCGCGCGTTTAGTGGCTCTTCAGATCCGGGCGAGGACACGGCGAGGCAGAGCAATAATGCAATCTGTCTGGATAAGCTGCTTATGTCATCTTCTGACACGGTTATTGTTACTGATACATGTAGATTAGAATTACACACAACACATGATCTGCTGAAGTTTGCGTTTCATTAGTTGACACAGGGCGGGGTTTTCAGACGTTCCACCAGGAAGCAAAGTGACGCCTGAAGGTTTTTTTAACGTCTCACTCTGTGGTGGTTTGGTTAAAAACTGTGAGATCACTTTGTCAATTTGTGAGATTTACGAGTCACAGCAGCCTGTGAACAAATAAACTGCATTTGAGATTAGCAGCAAATTATCATTCTGATTATCAGTGAATCTGCTTGATTACTTATTATTCAATCAAATCATAGTTGAGTAAAAATGGTCGGAGATGTTGTTTTGTTGATCACAGTTGAAACTGAGGATTTATTTGTCATTGTTGATTAAGTTGTTGATATTTATTTATTCTTTGACAGGGTAGAAAAATAGTGAAAAATGTCCATCATACCTTCCCAGAGACTCAATTATAATATTAAATGGAAGAAACTGTGGGATTTATTTCAATATGGATGAATCTGTTGATTATAATTTCTAACAGAATGAAGTTTTTAGATACCTGGTTTTGTCTTAGCAACATCCAAACCCTAAAAAATATTCAATTTAAAAAGACAAAAAAGTATCAGGTCATCACATCTTGAGAAGCCCAATAGAAAAATGTAATAAAAACACTTAAATGAAAGATCAGTTTCCAAAACTAACAGATTTGACGATCAAGTTTCTTTAATTAATCAATATCGTCACGTAACAATAATGTTAATGATCAGAACAGATGTGGACACACATGTTTTAGCCTTCGATAAATACACACACAGACATTTCTCATGTATTTCCTGTGAGCAGCCTCAGTGAGCACCAGCAGGAGATAGGTTACAAAACACCTACACACAGGTCTGTGCCATAAGGAGAAAAAAAACAGATTAAGAAAATTGGCTTTTCTAATTTTTCTCCCGCTGAACGTTATAAAATTAAAGCACCTCACACTGGAGTGAAAGGATTGTGTGTGTTTTTTTGTTTTTTTTTACTGTAATTGTCCTATAAGCTACTGAATGGCAGAAAACTATATAATTCACTTTCAATGAGGATTTGAGTTCATACACTTACACCCCCAATGCATTACACAGAGAGTGTCTAAGATGAATAAAACATACATTTTGACTGTTTTAACTCAATATTAAATTAGAAGTAATCATGTTTTACCAGGCAATACCTCTATTGCATATTACATTATTATTTAATAAAGGATTTAGACAGAAATAACCTCAAATATAAAGGATTACCAAACAAATAAAGCTATGCAGGTTTGTAAGTAGTTGATTTGAGCTTTAAAAATAGAAATAAATAGAAATAGAAAGTGTTATTTCCAACTGATGTGCACCATTATGATTCTCCACTTCAGCCTCAGGATTCACATGTAAAATCCACACGGCTGAGAACTTGTCCTGAGCAGCACGAGTGTCTGAAGAGACTCGGTTTCCCTGTAAACTGCTGCGACCTCCTGTTTAGCTGTAACTCCTCTGACATGCACGCACGGTCCTTTTAACCAGTGGTAACAACTCTCCACCCCCTCCACCCTCACACCTCCAGTGGTCAGCACTGTTCTGACCCGTGCAACCATAACTACATACATCTGCGCTTTTTTTCCACGGGAGCTGCGAGCGAGGATTATCTCACAGTGAGGGCCACTGCGGGTCACATTTACATTTTATATGTTCGGCAGTTAGCCGACGCTCTCGAACAGTGACTAACAATGAGCAGCGGCAGCAGCGGCAGCAGTGAGCTTACATTTCTCCGCTGCCTACAATAAAATAATAAAATAAAAAAATAAAAAAAGCAAAGGATTCCAGAGTCCAAGGCCCCCCTGATAAGAGATGGGACAGAAATGCGTGTGCCACAAGAACGATTCTGTATAATAGAAAAGGTGGAGAAATAAGCTCCTGGGAGAAAATGTAGAGAGGTTTCTGTTGTTCTCACAAATTCAAACTCTGTGCAACACTCTGAGGAGACTGAGCCACATATCAGTATATTTACATGACATATATAATATTCTTTATATAGTCACATTCTTTAGTGAAACAGGGGAAAACGTCTGTGGGAGCTTATATTTATTATAGAAATATACATATAACTTCATTTAAAGTGGACGTTGTCTCCAGAACAGACACAGACTTCTGTATGGATGAGGGGATTGAACCAACAACCTTCTAGTTAGTGCCACCCTGATCCAAACAGACGCTGCTCAGCCAGGTGAGCTATTGATGGTCTAGTTTTTTCCTGAATGTACAGAGGCTGGTGTCCTGCTGCAGAGGTCACAGGTTCTTCATCTTCTCCCCCTTTCCACACTTATCTCTACCTCATCAGATAAATGCCTGATGTCCGAAAACATGTTTGAAAAATACAATCTGTTTTCTATCTGTTCTCCTTGTTAACTGAAAAGTCGAACAGTTTTTTTGCTACTCAGGGAAGGTTGTGGTTCCAACTCTTATATTTATCACAAACACTTAAAAAACATGTTACTAATCTGAGGGAGATCAGTTACATTTTATATCTCCTCACAATGCATAAGACAAATATCCATATAAAAGCCTATTGAACAGTTTGAACAGAGTGTTTGTCGTTCACTTGTTCACCGACAGACTCATTCTCCCCCAAAAAACCTTCGAGTCTTGAGCAGCGGAGTCCTTCAAACCGACTGAATCACTGCAACTTGTTCAGAAGCTGCGGCTAAACTTAACAACAGACGACCAAAGAGCTCCTGGGAGAGAAGACGTATCTCAATCAGCGTTCCTATATAAACATTCTACCGTCGTCTCCTATACATGAGCAGCAGATGCGAAACCTCGACAAACACCAACATGGCTTCAAGGATGTGTGTGTCTTTTCTTAGTTTCTCTTTTGAGCCAAATCTGTTGCTGGGTAGGTGGATTTTTCCTGGATGATGTGTGTGTGTGTGTGTGTGTGTGTGTGTGTGTGTGTGTGTGTGTGTGTGTGTGTGTGTGTGTGTGTGTGTGTGTGTGTGTGTGTGTGTGTGTGTGTGTGTGTGTGTGTGTGTGTGTGTGTGTGTGTGTAACTTCCGAGCACCTGAATGAGAATGGAGGAAGGCTTGCGACTGACGGTGAGTCATCATCGCCATGGTGTTAAGCCTCCTGTTCCCGGGGGAACAGGGTTACCGTCTCTACACCACTGGGGATTTTTATTTTTACATTTGAAAAGCAAACCCAGGCCCAGCTCACAACAATCCTCCACTCCCTCTCTCTTCTTCCCCTTCTCTCCCTCTTCCCTCTCTTCCTGCTCCAGGATCAAGCTGAATCACAAACACAAACGCACAAAAACAGCTACACAAGACACACTCACACACACACACACACATCGGCTGGTTTCACAGCACCACATCCTTATCTCTGTCCATGTGATGTTCAATATGCTTCAGATATCAAAACATGAACCTATGCAGATGAGATTAAAGGGACAATATCACAAACTTAATAAGAGCCAGTGATCTGTCATTTGTTGCCGAGCTCCACATTCACTGTCGCTGCAGTTTGTCTGTGGAGTTCAAAGTTCACACAATCAGGTGTCGAGGGACGTTTCCTGAAACTCGAGCCTTTCAGACCTGCTTTAAAAAGCAAAATCTAAACAGGAGCTAATAAGAATATAAAAAATCAAACTGGTAATTTAACCTGAATACTTTTATTTACCTTTATTGACCTTATTTCTCAGAAAACCGAACAATACGGTCAATTCTTGGTCATATTTGTACATTACAACAAAATCAATATCTTTGGGTTTTAGACTATTGAAGAGATAACCATGGACGAAACGAAATTATAGAGGATTTTCACTCACTTCTGATTCTTTATTATGTTTAAATGTGTGAATCGATTAATCAAGAAAACAACTGGCGGCAGCCTAAGAATGTAAAAATGCCATTTTGTCTAAATTTACTGAATTCTTTTACTTTTTTTCTTCAAAATTAAGTAAATGCCATAAAATACTGTGAATGACTTTTATTAAAAATATAACCCTAACCCTGTTGCATCAACGTACATCGTTCACAAACAAAAAATCTATTGTCATAACAGTAAGATATATCAGTTTTCTCACTGATATAACAAGAAATGTTTGACTTGGCAGAAAAAAGGTTCACACATTCAATTCTGAGAGGTGTTAAAAGGAATTTGGGAAAGTTAGACGTAATCAATCAGAGTAACTAAGTAAATATAACAGGTCGAGACCAAGTGGAAATACTCTGGTGTCTGAGGTTTCTGTAAAAACATAATGATGGTTTGTCAATTACAGCCACGGATGTAATAACAAGGATTCAGTGACAGAACATTTCAAGGAAAACGTGGATGAAACAGCAGAGTTTTATATAAAATACGATAAATTCTGACTGGCAAAGTCAGGGAAATGTGGCGTTAAAGAGCACGCTCGCTTTTCCTCATGAGCTCAGTGGCTTCGGTCAAACCCGCTCCCTATTAACTACGGAGTGTACAACATCAATCAAACGCCGGGTGTCCGAATGTTAAATGTGAATATTACCATTATAGTGAGGGTATAATTTATAGAAGGAGCAGTGAGGTAGTGATTTAAGACAACACCTGAAAAACGTCTCTGCTCAGCTGAACGTAGGACACATGAGTCAGAGGCACAACTTCATATTAACTATTAAAACAAATAACTGAGAAAGTTGGTGGGCTGTAAAATGGTGTAAATAAACATGCAATAAAAAGCAGTATGTGAAAGAATTGAGATATTCTGCTCACATATACACATTGAGAATATTTGGTTTGAACTAGAGCCGGACCAATGTATTGGTGGGCCGAGGAAAACATGTCCATAATACCTGTTGCCAAAAGTCCATATCCCTCTAATTGGCTCCAAATAGACGAGCATTGAATTGCTTAAGTAATTTAAAAGTTAATACTCTTAGATATCAACAGATAAGATGATTACAAGGTCAGTGATTTGCTGAAATACTGAGGAGTCTTACTGTATCTCTTTGGTCCATCTTCCAGGCAGAAGGAGAGCGTGAGAGTCGCGTCCTCCTCGAAAAACTCTGAGGCGAAAGCGTCCCACCACAAACTGTCACTTTCCTGTCGGAGAGGAACAGAATCAAAGGTCAGAGTCAAGGACAGAAACACAAAAACAAGTCATTATTTCTTTTAAAAAGCTACTGTTTTTAGATAAAGAATAATTGGCTTCAGTTCCTCAGCATCTCTAAAATATGCAGTGTGTAAAATCACGTCCTTTAATCCCCCCCCCCTCCAGGCCTCAGGAAGAACCACAGGTTTGATATAAAACTCTTGACTTTCTTCTGTTATTTAATAACCCAGTGAATTTCCTTTATCCAGGTTGTTGCTCTTGTGCCATTTCGTTTTTTTTACATAAATTCAATATTGATCAACTGTGATAAGACGCAGATATTGTGGCCGCGCGGCTTCTGTCGGAGACAAGATAAAAAAAGAACATTGTTCTTTTTGTATATATGAAGTCAGCAGCACAGGGCAAGTAATCCCTTTATTCTAGATTGTTTTGTTTGTTTTTATTTTTATTGAAATGAATCATGGTGTTTACGCTTGAGTTAAGAGCTTCAATGATCGACTGTAAAACAGTCAAAGGTTTAAGACGTTTAAAACAAATTATGACGGTGCCATAAAACGACAGCTCACAGCGGAGAGATACGAACAAAGGTCTTACAGCTACAAAAATAAATAACACACGTATGAAAACGAGTCTATAAATCAGGAGGAAAAAGTGAAACGCTGGCCGCTGGCCTAAGAGCTTCAGATGCAGGTCGATGTTAAGCCAGAGTCTGGTAACACCCGGCACTTTTCTTAAGCTCAGACTTTGGGGGGGAGTCGTGCCCGAGGCTCCTACAAGTCTGAAATACAAGCTGAGGTCCTGCAGCTTTAGAACCGACTGCTGCTTGTATCTCTGACAGCAGGTGAGGACACATACAACATGTAAAAGTACTGTTATCATCATCAACTATGACAGTCAATGTATATTAGTATTAGTAGCAGTAATAGTTATTATATTGTTATTTTTGTAGTAGTAATACTAGTAGGAGTCGAAGTGGTGGTGGTTGTACTGCTTGTAGTAGTAGTAGCAGTAGCAGTAGAATTAGTAGTAGTAGTAACAGTACTAATCGTAGTTACAGCAGCGGCAGTCGTAGTAATATCAATAATAACAGTATCTAAAATTGTTATTGCTACAGTCGGCTAGTGGTCTTAGCTAAAGTATAAAAGCTATGAGTAATAGAAGTGGTATTAGTTGCAGTCGTCAATATTATTATTGTGAAAGTTGTTGTTGTAGTAGTAGTAGTAGGGATGTTGATGGTAGTAGTAGCAGCAGTAGTATTAGTAATAGTAGTAATACTAGTCACACACTATCAGATGTTTAGTAGCAGCCACAGTATAAACAGTAACAACTCAGTGAGGAAACCAATTCATGTAAATGTCTTTGCCCTGAGATGATTCCTCTAATCCCCCCCCCTCCACCTCACTAATGCCCCTGATAATGTCGGTGGATGACCCCACTCCCCCTTGTGCCCGCTCCCCCGCTCCCCGCTCCCCCGCTCCCCCACCCCCAACGACGTTCAACTGACTCTAATTTCCTCTGACACGTTGTGACAGATCACCACGTTTCACTCGGCGCTGCGCTGAGGGACGGCGAGCGCTCCCCAGATGTTGACAATTAGCGTTGTCACCATCGAGCAGCGTCAAGCCCAATAAGCAGCGACCGGGTTGCCCCTGCAGGTCAACGTGTCCCCAACGCAACTGATGCAAGGAGGAACAGAGGAGGCGAGGAGGACCTGAACCCGGACCTCCATCCCGCTGCTCAATCAATACGGGATCAGGATTTAGTGTGGTGATCTTTTGGCTGGTCACCAATAAACTGAACTGTGGACTACACACTGAACTGAAGATTTCATTTTTGATATCGTGATTTATTGTATAAAAGCATTTCAGACAGAGGCTAAATGTTTCCATTTTCGCCCAAATCTAATATTTCTTATTTCAAAAGAATCACATTTTATGGAAGAAAATATCTCAAACAACACTGTTTTGTTCAAATAAACCTCAGATGATGCTGTGAACTGTTATAAATCACAAATCTTTATTCCAACACATGAATTCATGTTTCAATTAGAGCTGCAACATTTCAATCCTTCATTCAGACCATTGAGAGGAAGCTCTGCGATGATTAGCCAATTAATTGATCGTCCAATTATCAAAACCGTTGCTAAACAATAACGCCGATGTCATTGCTCAAGGGAACATATCAAACAAACACACAATGTGATTTATTTCAATATTGTTATCTGTTTTTAGGTGATTTGTTTTTTCCCATTTTACAGATCGAATGATTAATAGATTCAGTGAAACATAATAATTAATATAACAAATTGGTTCATTGCGAACACAAGCCTGATTATCTCATTAATTAAGTATTTAATTATATTATCACAATTTCCCAGAACCCAAGTTGACATTTTGAACTTGCTTGTTTATTCCAGACGATGTTCCAAATGTCATCTGTGTTTCTGTACATTGACAAAGAGCGAGCAGCAGCAGATCCTCACATTTAGAAGCCGGACGCAGCAAATGTTGGATTAAATAATTGATTTTCAAAATGGCTGATTAAATAAAACTGAAGAGCTGAAAGTTGATTAAAGTTTTGTTAAACTTGAAGCAGCGGTGATGTTCTCTCAGTGTTTGTACAGTTTAGCTTTAATGTCTCTAAAAGAAAGTTGTCAGCTTCGTGGATCTGAGCCAAAATCAGCTAATATGGTCAACTGCACCAAAATCTGAAGTTTTCCATAAAGAAGTGAACTTGTAATTATAGCACCCCCCAAGAAAAGCTTCACTGTAAAACAAATGGATGTATGAATACAAGCCAGGTTGTGTTTGTCTGTTTGTGGGAGCTGTATGGGAGTGAGTGTGTGTTTTACATGGAGCTGGGTCCAGTCGTGACGAGAATCATAAACAGCAGCACAACATCCAGACAAAACAATCTCTGCCTGAAAATTTTAATTTGATACAGAAATATGACGTTTTAAACACACTCACCACTGACCAGCTGTGCACTGTGGAACTCAGCTGGTGTTCTGTGTGTGTGTGTGTGTGTGTGTGTGTGTGTGTGTGTGTGTGTGTGTGTGTGTTTGTCTAACCGTGTGATACAGTGGGAACCAGCAGGTGTGAACAGCCGGCAGCACGTGTGTGGTGTCTGTTTCATGTGAGTACGTCTATTTCAGAGAGACGGAGAGGAGTGACACCCCGGGACTAAACAGACAAGAGAGAGAGAGAGAGAGAGAGAGAGAGAGGAGTGACACCCCGGGACTAAACAGACAGAGAGAGGAGAGAGAGAGAGAGAGAGAGAGAGAGAGAGAGAGAGAGAGAGAGAGAGAGAGACGGACTCTGGTGCTGCTCAGCATTCAGATCGAGTTCAACACATAATCCAGTACCGTTCAGGGGCGGGGACTCTGGGGATTGACAGTCAAGCGAAGGGTGAACAAGACACTCTCTGCTCACACTCACACAGACACACACACACACACACACACACACACACACACACACACACACACACACACACACACACACACACACACACACACACACACACACACACACACACACACACACACACACACTCAAACACACATGGCAGCTCTTCAAAATGTCACCGTGTTACCTGCTGCACACAGTCAATTTCTATACTAGAACTTTTAAGATACTTCACTTGCATATTTCCATGTCATGCTACTCTATACGTCCACCACACTAGTGTTGAGAGCTGCAATCAACAGAAAGCATCACCATTACACCTTCAAAATAAAAGCCCCAACAAACAGTAAGTACATGCACACATAATAAGATGAGCTTCTGAAAACATCTAAAGTGAAAACAACAAATTATCTAAAAATATTATTGAAGCATACTCTTTTAATAACTGTTTACAAAGCCAGATCTATCATTAAGAGACTCTGGGTTAAAACCATTATGTTGGAACCCTGTTGATCTGTAGAGCGTAGTATTATTATTCCCCTAAAACAATCCACAGCAGTAGAGATTAAATGGCCTCATGAAAACTGTGTACTTTTGTGTACAAGTACTGCGTGTGTACTTCCTGCACCACTGTCTGTGGCACCAAAGAATATAGGATTGATCAGACTCTGAAAACACAGAATATCCACAGCCTCATCATTGCACTTAAACAACTTCACAAACAGTGAGTTTCACCTGAGTGACTCTGCTGAACTCTGCTGTTAGAAGAAGGTTGAAGGATTTCATGAATAAGCGTGATCCCCATTTTTTGACATAAACTGCCTGGATTTAGTGCTCGAGATAAATTTTTCAAGTGCTGTCATCCTAAGGGCTTCCCATCTCTGGTGTTTTATAGACTCTGGTATTCATTAAACTTCCTCTTTCTGTTTTAATGAAAAGTGTTTTACCTAAGCTCCCACTTCTTCTTTAAAATCCCTGTTAGTCACTGTTACAGAAGAGGGTTAGTTAACCTCCACATCATTTCCCTCCTCACACGCTGACTTCCCTCCTGCTTCCTGTTGTGGTGACTCTGTCAGACTCACTCTATCATTTTCCAATTATTAGTCTCTGTGCAATTTTTCCCTCCTTGTTTTCAAGCATTTTTCTTTCAACTTTGTGATTTAAAAAAAATTATATTCACTACTGATTTTGGCATTTTACTGATATTTCACATGCGCCTGAAACCACCGCAAAAATAATAAATAAAGAGCGTGTATTTGACAAAGAGCAGAGCTGACAGCGGTGTGTCTGTTGTCTTGTCTCTGCTCAGCCCAGCAGGGTTCAACCATAGATTATACGGTTAAGTCGGTATCTCTGTTGAAAAACCTCCCACCCAGACAACAGAGGAATCTGAAAATAACAAGCACATGTGACGTGAACGGTATTTAGCTGCAGCATCCATGACAGTGAGACAAAAGGCTCTTGGCGGCTTCGTTGCACTTCTCTCAAATCACTTATTTTGTGAATTAACCACACGTTATTTTGTAGTAATGAAGCTAAATGTTGCTCAAAACTTTGCCATTACAATCCAGGGAAAGTTTAATTTATAGAAAACTGACCATTAATCCTCCAAACTGGAGCTGGTGCAGCATTCGGGCAGCGTCTCGCCAAGTTGTGAAGCGCGGCTGGCTGGGCCACGGGCAGGCCGGGTTTGGCCCGGATCTAAAGACAGAGGAGAAGGTGGACCGGAGCCAGACGGGCTGCAGAACAGCTAAAGCCTGGCCAGTGGACACCAGCCAGACGAATCCTCTGGCTGGAGCTGAACCCACCACACCGAAGGCTCATGGCGCTGTCGATGTTGTCTTCAATTTCAATCCCTCGACTACAGCAGCAAATGTTGGGAGCTTTACTTTTATTCTGTCATTGGCAGCGGGTTAAATAAAATTGACACGTATTGACTATGACTGCTCCATCTCCAATATCCTATCAGCCTTTCTTTGTTTTATCTCTGCCCGTCTCTTCTTCTCCTCTCTCTGCCGCCGCCGCCGCTCACTGACAGACAACGTCCTGCCTTCAATTATGCCGGCGGACTCTCTGACGAACCACGTGCCGTGACGATGTCTGTTGTCAAATGCAACAAATCAGGCCAACTCCGAGGGACCCGAGGTGAACCGACGCCGTCGCAGGCGCGAAGGCCGTCAGCCGATAAGGCTCTATTGATTCAAACGGATCGTGGCCCATCGGAGGGGGATTTATCAATGTGTCAATTGCTCACTAGCCAACCACAAATCACCAGCACTGGCTCGGGCCCCAGGGATTTACAGGAAATCCAGAGGATTGGAGGGACAGCATGGGGAGGATCCTCAGTAAATAGCAACAGAGCCGAGGGGTTAAGTCCTCGCATATAGAAATGTCCATACAGGCAG
This sequence comes from Hippoglossus stenolepis, assembly GCF_022539355.2. Lineage (NCBI taxonomy): Eukaryota > Metazoa > Chordata > Actinopteri > Pleuronectiformes > Pleuronectidae > Hippoglossus > Hippoglossus stenolepis. Next base: position 23,781,130 of record NC_061489.1, on the reverse strand, counting down.
ACGACAGAAACACAAAGAAATACGTTTTACAGTGTATACAACCGCACAACACTGCTGTGCACTGTATGTACACACAGATATAATCAATTGCAACCACCTTTAATCACTGTTCGGAAACTGTTTGCATTCACAACACAACTGCAGCCACAGAAAAAGAAGATCTCACATCTCTCTAACACTCCATGAACCACTAATGTCTCGATGTATAACATGAACTATTTTCCCAGCGAGCTTTTTGTTAGTCTGTCTGCTTCCAGCCTCTTGTGGCAGGAAAGCCTCCAAGAGTGTAGGCGTGTCTGGGGCCTGACCTTGGAGAATTACCAGCGTCTGAAACCCCATTCAGCTCCTGAATAGCACGCGGCCCGGCTGACTGGTGGGCCAAGGAAGTTCTACTGTTGTCAAAGATTCAAACAGCTTCAGGTTATTGGGGGAGCAGAGCAACTTATCAGAAGGAGAGACTCTCCGGATGTCTGGAAAGGAGCTTTAGAAAGGTAGCTCTGGCTTGATTGTGCGGTGAAGGTTATTAGAAGTTTAATAAAGCTGGACTTTTTTTCTAAGAAAATCACATTTCACATGCAAAATCGGGGACATACAGAGTTTTAAGCAGCATCTTGACTCCAAGAAATTACTCTTATGTGTAAAATGTTTTCACAATTTTGAAGTCGGGCTCAATCTAAAAAGCCAAATAAGCCATAATCATAATTGTTATAGTCTTTAATTATTATATTATTCCAGAATCAGTAAAGTGATCCATCAGGAATTTGATCAACAGCTAATTTTATCGGATAACAATTTTTATTTAAAATTCTGCTTTTTTACGATTGTAAATTGTAAATCTTCGGACGCTTGATTGATCAAAACAAGCAATTTTTTACGATGATAAATTGCTCTTTAGGAGATTTAAGGGCCCTTTTAAATTTGGCTTAAACTTAACAATCACTTACTGTCACTAACCATCAATGAATAAAGAAAAAGGCTGGAGTCTCTGTCCCTCGCACGACTGTAATAAAGTTGGCTGCAGTTTTGGGGGGGGGGGGTATCGGTTGCATTTTTGCAGGATTGCCAACCCTAGCTTTAATTAGAATAAATCTGACAGCCGTATACACTTTGCTATAAAAGACCACAATCTATAACTGGAGTTTTGTTTTCAGTAAAGTATGCATTCCATGCTAAATAAATACCGAGATAGGGTGGTCCCTTATCCTAACCCCCAGGTACTGTTTCTATTTAAGGCTCCTTAGGATGACAAAGTACAGCACCCGCTCCTGTAGACTACACAGATAACACCATTTTAATCATGTCAGATTCAGCGCACACTAATGTTTCATATCAGCGCAGGTTTATCCTCCTGGGCCCTAAGTGTTTTTTTGTATAATGCAAACGTAACATGTTCCTGTGTTTGGTGGCCGCGGAGCCACCAGCCAGGCATTATGCAAATAAGGGGAAATGAATGCAGCCGGATAAAAAAAAGCCACGTGCACGTTCGCATGAGATGAAGTTTCTCTGTACAAATGAAGTCAGGAGAGAAGTTCCACACATTAGATTTCATGTCTGCCAATTTACTCGGGCAGTGTTCCCACTTTCTCTCCCCTTTGTCTCAGTGTCAGACGTTGGAAGCAGCAGGCAGAGAGCAGTGTTTGTGTTCCAGTAAAAGGTTAAAGGTCAAAGTGAATACACAGCGGCTGAGTGAGAAACATGCATGAGGAGCAGTGACTGCAGAGTGTGTGCAACACTCCGTCTGCTGGCTCTCACCCAGCAGGTTGCAGGACTGATCCCACAACAGCAATTAAATCATTGTTGTGCTGAAGTGCCCTTGATCACGATACACACAGACAAATGAGGCTCTCTGGGTTGCACCGCTTTGAAAAGAAATTGAACTCCCATACATTCAAGAAAAGTTGAATGTATCTATGCAGTGCAAGTTCTTTAGGAATTTATAAAATGTAAGTTTTAGAATATTTTTAAGGCCTGAAGTGGTAAAAACGTTACAATATTTTACAAGAAAACATACATTTCTTATAATATTCTCTATTTTACGCGCTTGTTTTCTCCTAACTAGTTAATCAACTTGTGATCTAATCAGATTAATCTGTGATCATGAGAAGTTTACTGCTTTTCTTTATTTTATATGATAAACATATTTAGGTTCAGGATTGTTAGTCAGTAAAAACTCTCTGAAGATGTCACCTTGGAATCTGGAAACTTTGAGCTCCGACAATAAATGTTTAAACAAATATCAAATGAAAACATGGCACAACTGCACATTGGTTAAATTGGGTTTTTCATCCTTTTTATCAATAAAAAGAAAAGAGATGTGAGATCTGAACAGGTTCAATAAAGTCCACAGCTACTTAAAAAGTGTCTCCGCTCGATGAACACAAACAGCAAAGAGTCAATATCACCGTCAGATACACACGAATATGGCACCGTGTTAAGTGACAACAAATATCAATGAGGAGGAAAATACTAAAACAACAACAAAATGCATGAATGACAAAGCAGCAAAAACACAATCATTCCCTGCTCCCGTGAGAAATTACAATCAAAGGGAAATTGAGGGATTCAGACTCGGACACACTAACACCGCTCTACCAGCGCCCGTATCCCCATCGCTGGGCTAATTAGACCAATAAACAATCAGCGCATGGCACACTTCCTCCCACAGCTTAACAAGGAGCTCGATCAATACCGGATTTCATCAAATCCACTGATATAGTTCAGTTGGGCTGAATGTGCTCCGCTGGGCGAGCACCACCCTCACCTGTGGATCGTCACGGTGACGGATGGGGCCGCGCTGGCCGAGGTGAGGAGAGTAATTAAGAACACAACCACGGTTAGTGTTAATCGAATTGCTGCATCAAATATTTATATTAATGCTTCAGAGTATTATCAAAATATCCTCATTAGTTTCTTTGTAATATTGCAAATGTCTGAATATACTTAAAACTAACTTTTGTTTGAGTAAAATGTGGAATAAATTTATGATGAATAGAAGCAAAATTAACAAGTTTAACTTTATTTCATCAACTGATTGGAGGCGATGAAGAAAGTATTATTAAATTTAACTTTAAAAATTACTTTTTCGACTCATCTTATGACCTTTTAATGGTTTCTTCACCCATTGTGTTTTTAATTATAACTAAATATTGGTAGGGTTTGGGAAAATCTGAAAATTGTGAACCAAACCGACAAATAAATAAATATGTTTTGTTAATAATTGGTGAATTTAACTGAAGCTATAATATCTAAATTATGATATATTATAGTGCTGCCTCACTGTATATAACCTTTCTTATTGTTGTATTCACTGACTCAAGAGTAAAATCTATTTATCATCTGGAGCTCAGTTCATATCTCAAGTGAGAACGACAGTGGTGACTCTGATGTTCTCTGATCCATGTAAACTTACATCTTCTCTGTAGTAGAAGAATGACGCAGCCATAAACTCAGAGTCTCCCATAATGCAATGCTCGGAGCTGGTATGCATTCAGTGCCTTGCTCAATGACAATCCAGTGAGGCGGATGCCTGAATACACGCAGGATGTATTTTTTTTTGCAGAGAGCTTGCAACTGACTAAAGCGATGTTACTTCACAGCCGTGCCTGGAGGATACGATCACATATAAGCTGAGGAGGAGCACGACTGCTCAGCGGGAGTTTTCTGACTAAACTTACATTAAAAATAAATAAGTAAACAAAAAGAGTCTGGTGCTGCTGATGTTTCGGCTCTTCACTTTCCTACACGGTGAGAAATAGTTGCAGTGAAGTTCGTCTCGCAGGAAGCCACATCACAGCGAAACAGCTGATCAGTGAAAATGATGAAACAGCCAGAAACCAGCTCAGAGCGGAGGAGGCAGGGATCCTGGTGTAACGAATGTGAAGTACAGTGTGCCTCCGCCGGCTGCACTGTATCCACTGCTCCACTTCTTTTTTTCCCTGCACAATGATGAAATATTATAAGCTTGAATGTTTTTTTTTCTTCTGCTGCATGTAAGGAGTCACACAACTTTCTGCACGCTAAGTGGAACCTGAAAGCCGGACTTCCTCCTCTGTGAAAATGCTCCTTCACCTTCAATGGTTTGTTTTTACTCAAATTTGAAGCTTTACCGTCAGTGAAGCTTTACCGTCAGTGAAGTATTTTATACAGACGTTCAAGACACCACGAGGTTTTGTGCAAAATGTTCCCACAACTATAGAATGGATTGTCGTGAAATGTGGTAAAAACTGAAGCCAAATCATCTCAATCGCCCCCTAGTGGCTGGTGGCATTACAGGTCATAAACCCCACCTCCTCCGTGTTAGCAGATGAAACATACATTCTTCCCAAAGATGGTCTCCGTCATTTTAAGCAGTTCCTTTCACACCGATGTACGATCAAGTGTTTCTGGTAAGTTGGTTTTAATTAGTGATTTTATGCTTTAAAAACATCCTGATTGACAGCTGAGACTGGTTTCATATTTTATACAGTGGGAGGAAGATTACACGCGTCATGCTTCTTTGTAAACAGTCTATGTTTATCACCAAATTCAAGAAGAAGCTAATGGCATTTATTCAATACTGGTTAACAACTGTTGGCATGAAAACCAGATAAATGAAAATAGCAAACGTCATTAGAGATAAACAACAGAGATTCAAAGCAGAGTACAAACATCATAAAACCATATCAAAGACGTGTATTAAAAAGTTCAAACAACGCTTAACACAGGCTAAAACCAGATATTCTTCAATATAAGTCTTTGGAAATGGTCTTGCAAGTAGAAAATCCCGTTAAAGGGCATTACGCTGGTTTTAAAATAGACCAAATGCAAACAATCGCCCGGGGGGGGGGTGTTTCAGCAACCCTATGAAAGTTGTTTGGATGCGAGGGTCCAGCCCGTGACCTCCCTGCTTCAGGACAGACGGTGTTACCACATCGGGGAGAGGGAACAACAGGACATAGACGGACAACAGGCCCCGTCGCTCTTCCCTGTTATCTGAGCCGCAGAGCAGCCTGGAAGGAACCATGGGAAAGGGCCAGGAAAAAGGTGGGTCTATTGTCCGGGCTTCCTGCTGGAGGGGACTGACGCTCATTGTCTGACCAGTGGTCTTTGCTTTTCTTTTTTTTTTAATACGGTTTTATGGAAACATCCTCTCAGGGCATCACATGTACAGTGTGACATTACTGGACCAACAAAGTGACAGTGAGACTATATTGTGTGAGGTTATTTATACTTCTTGGACAAGATATGTGGAATATAGCATTAATACGATATATATGAGTTTGAGTTTAAAGGCTGGAGCCTCGTGAAATGACAGAATACAAAGGTACAACAGTTTATACCTGAAATTAAAACCCACTCACAGGTCAGGACGGGGGGTGGGACTTTGGAGGTGGTGGCTACTCAGAGCTTTTAACACACAAATAACCAAAGGTTGAGTGGAAGGACCCTTGTCTTGTGTTGTCTGGGAGCATCTATGTGACCAGTTGGAGATGCTGACATGCTCCAGCCTTGATTTATGGTCTTTTCGTGCTGACAGCTGTGAAACTGTTGAATGACAGTCTCCTGAGACACGGGTTTCACTTTGTGACACAAGTTTTAAATCTTATTTCTCTAAAAGTTAAAGCAACTCGTTTTGCTTTTATGTGCACCAGGCAGCCTTTTATTTCTTAAAGGATCAATTGTGTCTTTCACTCTTTTTTAGCTTTCTCTTTCTTTCTCCACCAGCTCCTGAGGAAAACATCTGGAATTTGCTAAATCAAACTGCATCTTTCTGACATTTAAAAAACGTACAGATAATTTGAAGTTGTGACCTCTGGTACGAAGCTCGATCAAACTAGTGTTATCTAAATATCTGTCACTGTGGTCTGTATAAATCAACACTAGTTACCGTCATTTGAAACTATAGGAATTAGACCATCCAGTGTTTTAACCTGTGAATATGCAGGTGTCCTGGAATGAATTTACCTCTTAACAAGAAAACTGCAATTTTTGCAAATACTTTATTATAAATATATTATCTTTTCACTTTTTCTGTTTCTATTTAATTATTTTACCCCCAACAGAAGCTTTTTGAGGAAGTAAAATGATAAACAGGTAAAGATATTCCGCTCTGACCACAGCATTCTGGGGGATAAGGTTTCTCTCTTTTCCCTTTTGAAACTATCCGGCTGCCCGCTCACCTTTTAGCAGCATTATTCTTTAATTTAGCGTGGGGGATGTTGGCAGGGAGTTAAAGCAGAAGATAATGTGATTCAGTCCTTTCACTGACTGGCAGCATTATGAAAACATGAAAATATGTATTTTTTTTCTTCTTGTTTTTAATGTGAGGGGCTCCGAGCACACGCCACAGAACCAGACGTCTGTACGTATGCCAGGTCTGTAAATAACGACAGACACAAACAACACAAATAAGGAATAACACTGTTTAGTCAGTGAATCCACGTTAATAACACATTGACTCGCTTAAGAATTATTGTGTGTTGTTTACATGTGGGAAGAAGAATTTAACATGTCCATGAAGTAACCGTCATTATTCTGAATGAAAATCAACTTTAATTTCAAATGTATTTGACATCTTAAAGTCAACACCGTCCAGTCAGCGGCTGCTTTCTTATTTATAGAGATGCAACATCACAGAGGAGGATTTAAACTGCAAATAATGATGCTACCCTTTGACCACACCCACATTCTGCTTAAAACATTTCCAATAATTCATATAAAAAGTGTAATTTATCAAGAAAAGTGAATAAACCTGAGGTGTGAGGCACTCGAAGTCCTTTCAGTGACAAACCTCCAGTGGCTTTGTGTTCCCTGATGCTAGATAAATCAGTAATGGTTCAGATAAGGACGGCGTGATGTTCAACACCTGTGTGGTAATTACTCTTCGACAGTTTCACACACACACGCTGCAGAACCCCCCACGCTACAAAGCACTCACACACATGAACTCTTACTGAGTCCAGAGGAAGTTATGGTCAAAAGATTTGGAAACGCATTTTTAAATTTGACCTAATTCTAGTTTTTATTATTGTTATCGCTGGTCATTCTTAAACTTTTAGTTTAATGTTTTTATTGTTATTCTTCTGTGACTGGGTTCTTATTTGTTACGCACTTTGTAACTCTGAGAAGTGCCATAAAAATGAATATATTCTTATTATTCTTATCATTATTATTATTTTCACTGTTTTAAAAAGGCCAAAACATTGTTGGTTCTCGTTTGTCAACTGTAAAGATTTGCGGCTTTTTCTTTATCTCAGTTTGTTGTGCAACACAAATAAATTAATTCAGCCCCGGGCTCTGAGTCACTGTGGACATTTATCTCAATTTACCGACAATTAAGGGAGAAATCATATTTAGATAATTTTCACGACAAGAACAATAATTATTGTCCATTTTCACGCCTTGTGAAGTTAAACGCAGATTCCGACTAGAAGAGGAATCTCCCGCTGAGTTCCCGGTGCCTCGGTGGCTCATCTTTAATCCTCCTCGACGAACCTAACGGCTCAGAGCCAACTTGACCTCTACATCATAAGCCTATTCATGTCAATCTGACATGTAGCGCTGGGGGGAACAGATCCACTTTGCCCCTGACAGGAACAAGGGATTGTGCCATAATGAACACTCCAGTTCTGACTCAGGTCTGTGGGCCCATTTGAATAATGAGAATGAGACTAACTATGTGCCGTGGATGCGAGAATACAATGAATGGGCCGCCAATCACTGCGGCTGATTGCGTGTGTGTATCTGCTGAGGAAGCGTGTGACCATTAGACACACTGTCAGCAGCAGAGGCTCCTGAACGCCGCGGCCCTCTGGGTATTATTACGGTGCCTCCATTAAAATGCTTTTGTTTTCCTTCTGTTTCAACCCCGTGTGTTGTAGTGTTACTTACAGTGTTATTCTGTGTCCCCGCTCTCTGCCGCTGAATATTAATGTCTCCTATGCTAATGGCCCTTACACCGGCTGAGGTCGACCAAGCTCCTCCTCTGAATGTTAATCCGCCGTCTCATTTGCATACGCTTAAGTGTCAAATTCCCCCACAAATCATCTCCGCGCCGCACGCCGGCAGCTGAGTACGCCGGGGCCAGTATCCCCCCCCCCTTAGCCTCCTCTCCAATTGACAGCACAGAAACAATGTGGTCACAACCGTATGCACGGCATCAAATCCACATCGAAGCCTGTTTAGATTGCCAGGTCACAGCGGGTCCACGTGTGTAAAACGAAGGTAATGGGATAGCAGTCAGCCCGGTGCAGAAATACAGCCGGGCAGGTAATAAGTATGAATGGAGCGAGGTAATAAGGTTGAGATAGAAACAGACCTGGAGTCATGACAGGGGCACGGCTGTTTAAGCTGCAGCACAGTTATCAGTTCAAAGGTGAGCGCTGATCCCAGACAAACACACACACAGGTCCCACTGTGTCCTTTTATTCCTTCTTATTTCTGAGTGCAGGGCAGGTGAGAGCGGAAAAACTGGTTCCCTCAGCAAGCTTCAGAGAAAGAGGCCCCAAGAAATAGACTTAATCCTTTTGCTATTGGGTCTTAAGTAAATAACATGAGATCATTTCCATCTACAGCGGAATCTGGAGGCAAAACGTCATCAGTGTTAATGATTCAAATCACAATCGACTTCTCTCAAATGTAAACATGGTTGATTTCTTGACTTTCAAAATCAGAAAATCAATTTTCCATCATTCTTGAATTTTCCGATTTGAGGGTTTCCTGCTTCTCAGTTGAGAATTCGCTGCTTTTCTTACTTTGTGTTTTTCAAATGTTTGTTGCACAAGACAAGTTATTTAAAGTCCAAACCTCGTTCTTTAAGAAACTGTGACTTTTTAGTGCAATTCATTGATTATTCGCGAAAAGCAATCTTCAGATTAATAATGAATTGCAAAACTTAAATCAACATTCCTATGAACGGTTAGTTTAATTATCAATAATGATCAAGTGATTTTTTTCAGCTTGTTAATTGTGAGGATTTGTTATTTTTCTTCAGCCTGTGTGACAGTACATTTCATGTCTTTGGGCTATTGTCTGTATTTTTGTAAGAAATTCACCTTGATCTTCAGGAAATTGTGCGACTTTTGAATATTGTCTGACTTTCGTAAGATAAACGAGTTCATTGATTTGTTAGAGAAAATATATCTGAAAGATTAACTGTGAAAATAATGAATCGCTGCCCTGATCTCACCGACACTATAGTGCAGCTGAGGGGATTAGGTGATTAATCCAAGAGTCAATCTTCAGAAAATGTATCAGCAACTATTTAAATAAATGATTTCTCTCTTTCTAAATAAGTGGGAGCTGTCTTTGACATCTCAGCATGTCTTTGAATTTTGAACAACCGGTTTGACGACATGTAACAAAGGAAACTTGGACTCTAGGAAATTCAGATCAGGAAAAAATTATGACCTTTGAGTATTTTTTTGACATTTGACTGATTAAATGATTCCTGGAGAGAATAATCTGCAGATTACAAACTCCAACCAGCTTCTCTACAGTGCGGATTTAAAGATTTTCTCTGTTTTATATGATTGTAGTTCGAACATGTTTGGCTTTCCGAGTGCTGCTCAGACAAAACAAGACATTTATAGGCGTGACTTCGGTTCAGAAGAAAGTGGGACGGGGATATTGGTCTGAGACGATCAAATGAACCACGAAACATCATAAGCAACCTCTGTAATACACTGAACTGTACTTTAAACCGTCTGTAATGGCACTGGAGCATCTGAGGGAGTGTCCTCCCTGGTGAAGCTAAATTCTCAAACTCTTAAAATGAATCAAGAGATGAATTAAGTATCTTCTCCACACAAACAACCGTGTACAAGATATTTTAAAATCAAAAAGAGCGAAAGCACACTTGATTCCGACACCTTGTTATTTAACTCCTACAGATTATAGCTTCCTCTTGGGGGCAAGTCAGTCTCCAGCAAGTGTCAAGTCCTTGAGTCCTGCGCCTCAGTGCGAGCGGCACCACCAGCCAAGCAGATTCAAAAGCACACTCATGAATAAGACAAATGGAGGAGTCTCTAACAGGAGAGTGACTTCAGTCGACTTTTCTAAAACACGGTGTCATATCGAGGCTTAGTCAGCTCCCCTGTTAGAAAAATACCCCGAATGACGAGAGCTACAGTGAGTCATTTGGCTCGGATGGCCTGCCAGCCAGCACCGTGTTAAGTACACTGCGAGCTATTCTTATGCTCAACAATGGCAGCTCCTTCACCACATTATGCATCTTTACTCGGGTGATAATTCTGACAAGACTTTCTGTTTGCAGGCTTCAAATCGTTCTGACTGGATCAACAAAACGTAACAACAAACCCAGTAGAGTAATGGCTTTGTTACATCCTTTCACACTAAATAACACAACAGAAGAAGTCACTGTTGTTGTGATTTCCTTTGGATTTGTTTGAGATGCTCTCTGTGTTCCTCTGTACAGTTAAATACCAAAAAGACGTGAGGGCAGGTCAAAGGATTTCGAGATTCAAAGCCTCAGCCATCGTTACAAACAGCTGGAACAACTTAAAGGTCCAGTGTGTTGCATAAAGGAGGATTTACATCATCAGAAGAAATGGAATAAAATATTCATAATTATGTTTTTATTTGTGAATAATCACCTGAAACGAAGAATAAAAGGATTTTACTTAAAAATAAACCCTTTTTATTTAAGTGGGTCTTCCTCTATGGAGTCTATTGGCTGCAATTTGCAACGTCAACACTAGATGCTACTAAATCCTATACACATGAAACCTTGTTTGAACTTGGAAGTTGTTACTTTTAACTTGATTAATGAATGAATGGGATAAAAGTAGGAATTTAAACTTCTTTAGGAGTCTGACACAGAAAATAACGCTTCTGTTCGAGATCTAAAAACAACTGAACTGAGTCTTTAACTGTGTCTGGTGCTGACAGAAATATTAAGGCAGCAACAGCCTCCAGAATCCTAAAAAGTGCAGTATTAGCTAATAACTGGTCGGATAGAAAGTTTAAGATCAAACTTAAGTTGCATCACTATGCAAGAAAAGATACTGTAGATTTTTCTATTTGTTTGTTGGTCTCTTGCTTATCGACAAATAACTATATTTTTTTCATGCAGTTAACATCTCAATCGATTTCCTTAGTTCGTGCAAGAACAAAACTTAATGATAACGTATGTTTGTTTGTATTTTTTTACCACATTAGTTCATCTTTCCATATGAGTTTTTAAAGGGGTCAGAAAAAAGTATAAAATTAAAAACATTTAGTTATTGTTGGAATAATTATGATCTGTCGACAAACACATGGGTGATTTATTGTAATATATTGTCACAAGTGTCTTTGTTAAACTGATACTTCCGTGTAGCATCAGCTCACTGCCAAGCTAGCAAATACAAAACGTGGATATGGATCTGCAACCACTGCTAGCAGCAAAAACCTTACGTGTGTGTGTGTGTGTGTGTGTGTGTGCGTGTGTGTGTGTGTGTGTGTGTGTGTGTGTGTGTGTGTGTGTGTGTGTGTGTGTGTGTGTGTGTGTGTGTGTGTGTGCGTGTCTGTCTGTGTGTGTGTGTGTAAAGAAACAGGCCAAACTTCCTGTTTTTATAACAACACCATCCTGACCCGTGCGCTGATGCCGACACAGTCTTGTTTCTAAGTGCGAGCTGACTTTTAAAGTCGGCAGCGGCTCGGTGATAGAAGCAGCAGCAGAATGACCCCTCAGGCTCACATCATCATTAAGGGACCAACACCTAACCTCAATTTACAGGAAGGAAACAGCTTCAATACGTCTGTTTCACAGGGGAAACGTACAATCAAGCTCTGCAACGAGCAGATTTCTGCTACAATACTTTCTCTTTGCCTCACAATCTTTGTTTCTATACACGCAGTGTTTTTTTTTGTGTAAATTCACGGCTGCAGCTTTGCATTCATGAGGATAATCACTATATAATTTCATGAAAAGGCTGAACTCGGTTGCACGGTGCATCTGGATGCAAACAATTTGCAAAAAACTCCAGCCATTTATTTCCCCTACTTCTTCCTCATTATATTCGCCACCTGCATTTTAATCAAACAATAACCACATCGCCAAGGAGACGATGGACTGTGTGGCTGCCGAGGAAAGAAAGGAAAAGACGAGGGAGACGAGGACATGAACACCAAGGGGAACAAAAACTGATTATATTATCATGCAATTATATCATTTAGTCTGAGGAGATGAAGATAATAGTTTAAACTGTATCTTATCCATGTGGTGTGTTTGTTTTTTTGCTGTTAAGTTAACACAAGCACATACGTCTTATAACGTCTGTGTGTGTGTACGTGCGTGTGCATGTGTGTGTGTGTGTGTGGCGTGCATGGTGATTGCACTGGTGTCGGGGTATGTGTGGTACGGGAGTTGAGGTCCGCCGGGCCTGGACCGCTGTGTATGAATAATGCATCAGACCGGGCCGTTGCATCTCAGCAACATCGCCTTGGTTTGCTTCAAGTTGCAAGTTTCTCCTCGGGAAAGTCAGCATCGCTCGAGCTGCCGGAGTAACTCAGCTGGAGTCTGGTTCCAGAATAAGATTTACCAAAAATGTCTCATTAAATCATTTAATGGACATATTCCTCCAAAACTCCTCCATTTTTATGTCTCGACGGGACACAATTCCTAAAAGAGTCCAACAGCAACCAATTATTTAGAATATTAGAGATGAAATGATCTGTTCGATTGATACAAAATTTAGAAGCAACTGTGTTTTAAAACTAATGACAGCACATTTTACAGGTTCCATCTTTTCGGGAATAATCTGCTTTTCTTCATCTTTTGTTATATAAATGTGGATCTATGTTCAGGCTTGGGACAAATCAAGACATGTTAAGAGGTGATTGGTTAATTGCTGGGACACTAAAGATCAAACGATCAATCAATTGATTGAGAATATAATTGGCAGATTAATTATTCATAATCCTTATAGTTGCAGCCATAAAAGCTACAAACAGGAAAACTGTTGAAAGATGCTTATTTCCTGGATTTCGATGACGTTCCTCTGAAAAAGCGTCTCGCAGCTCGACTCGTTGAATGAACTTTTAATCTGCAAGTTTACACATTCGTGAACAGATGCCGGAGACAGATGCTTGTTGTACGATTCCCAGTGGGATCAGCAGAAGGGTTCAGGCTGAGAGACACGTGCACGCCACTCAGTGAAGCATCAGGGAAAACTGTCATGAAGTGAGTTCACAGTCCCATTCTGATCATCACCACCATCATGACTCTCATTGAGGAAAGTTCATGCAGACACAGAGGGATGAATCATGCGGATGAAGCTCCTGAAGCTCTACAACACAAGTGTCTGGGGAACAACTCTGTGTGTTCCTGTTGGGCTTGTTCGACGTGAACTGTTGCATTTCTCTAATCAACCACGCACAGTATGCAAATGTGTAAAAAAAAACAAAAACAGGTGACATGTAAATGTGTGCAAATGCATTGAAAGCACAGAGAAAAGGTCAGTCTGCCTCAGTCTCTGCAGCCTGGTCAGACTGAAACCAGCTTCTCCTTTTACATTTAACTCATCATGTGGATTCATCTCACTGTGAATGAGTCTCAATCTTAATTTCATATCAAGGTGAATGTCAGATTAAGACTTTTAAAAACGGATTATTGCCTGTGTTCGGTGCAGAATCATTGGATTTGGGACTTTTTGGAACAACCGGGTCCACTTCAGGTGGATCCCTCAGCTCCTGTCAGAGGAGGGGACTCGAGTCGTGAAGTCAAAACAACTTAATTGGCCACGTGTAAATCATCTCTTCCCACAAATGAGAGATTCAAAGACTCATCCCAACACATCTGGACCAGAGGTGGAAGCAGCAGCAGAATGACCCCTCAGGCTCACATCATCATTAAGGGACCAACACCTAACCTCAATTTACAGGAAGGAAACAGCTTCAATACGTCTGTTTCACAGGGGAAACGTACAATCAAGCTCTGCAACGAGCAGATTTCTGCTACAATACTTTCTCTTTGCCTCACAATCTTTGTTTCTATACACGCAGTGTTTTTTTTTGTGTAAATTCACGGCTGCAGCTTTGCATTCATGAGGATAATCACTATATAATTTCATGAAAAGGCTGAACTCGGTTGCACGGTGCATCTGGATGCAAACAATTTGCAAAAAACTCCAGCCATTTATTTCCCCTACTTCTTCCTCATTATATTCGCCACCTGCATTTTAATCAAACAATAACCACATCGCCAAGGAGACGATGGACTGTGTGGCTGCCGAGGAAAGAAAGGAAAAGACGAGGGAGACGAGGACATGAACACCAAGGGGAACAAAAAACTAATTATATTATCATGCAATTATATCATTTAGTCTGAGGAGATGAAGATAATAGTTTAAACTGTATCTTATCCATGTGGTGTGTTTGTTTTTTTGCTGTTAAGTTAACACAAGCACATACGTCTTATAACGTCTGTGTGTGTGTACGTGCGTGTGCATGTGTGTGTGTGTGTGAGCGTGCATGGTGATTGCACTCGGTGTCGGGGTATGTGTGGTACGGGAGTTGAGGTCCGCCGGGGCCTGGACCGCTGTGTATGAATAATGCATCAGACCGGGCCGTTGCATCTCAGCAACATCGCCTTGGTTTGCTTCAAGTTGCAAGTTTCTCCTCGGGAAAGTCAGCATCGCTCGGCGAGCTGCCGCAGTAACTCAGCTGGAGTCTGGTTCCAGAATAAGATTTACCAAAAAATGTCTCATTAAATCATTTAATGGACATATTCCTCCAAAACTCCTCCATTTTTTATGTCTCGACGGGGACACAATTCCTAAAAGAGTCCAACAGCAACCAATTATTTAGAATATTAGAGATGAAATGATCTGTTCGATTGATACAAAATTTAGAAGCAACTGTGTTTTAAAACTAATGACAGCACATTTTACAGGTTCCATCTTTTCAAAGGGGAATAATCTGCTTTTCTTCATCTTTTGTTATATAAATGTGGATATATGTTCAGGTTTGGGACAAATCAAGACATGTTAAGAGGTGATTGGTTAATTGCTGGGACACTAAAGATCAAACGATCAATCAATTGATTGAGAATATAATTGGCAGATTAATTATTCATAATCCTTATAGTTGCAGCCATAAAAGCTACAAACAGGAAAACTGTTGAAAGATGCTTATTTCCTGGATTTCGATGACGTTCCTCTGAAAAGACGTCTCGCAGCTCGACTCGTTGAATGAACTTTTTAATCTGCAAGTTTACACATTCGTGAACAGATGCCGGAGACAGATGCTTGTTGTACGATTCCCAGTGGGATCAGCAGAAGGGTTCAGGCTGAGAGACACGTGCACGCCACTCAGTGAAGCATCAGGGAAAACTGTCATGAAGTGAGTTCACAGTCCCATTCTGATCATCACCACCATCATGACTCTCATTGAGGAAAGTTCATGCAGACACAGAGGGATGAATCATGCGGATGAAGCTCCTGAAGCTCTACAACACAAGTGTCTGGGGAACAACTCTGTGTGTTCCTGTTGGGCTTGTTCGACGTGAACTGTTGCATTTCTCTAATCAACCACGCACAGTATGCAAATGTGTAAAAAAAAACAAAAACAGGTGACATGTAAATGTGTGCAAATGCATTGAAAGCACAGAGAAAAGGTCAGTCTGCCTCAGTCTCTGCAGCCTGGTCAGACTGAAACCAGCTTCTCCTTTTACATTTAACTCATCATGTGGATTCATCTCACTGTGAATGAGTCTCAATCTTAATTTCATATCAAGGTGAATGTCAGATTAAGACTTTTAAAAACGGATTATTGCCTGTGTTCCGGTGCAGAATCATTGGATTTGGGACTTTTTGGAACAACCGGGTCCACTTCAGGTGGATCCCTCAGCTCCTGTCAGAGGAGGGGACTCGAGTCGTGAAGTCAAAACAACTTAATTGGCCACGTGTAAATCATCTCTTCCCACAAATGAGAGATTCAAAGACTCATCCCAACACATCTGGACCAGAGGTGGATATTCAGAGTCCGTTTACTTCCACCTCTGGAATGTTTGGCACTTTGGCATCACATCACATCTCCGGACCGACGGACCCTCACACCGACCCGAGCCCCGTCCCTCAGCCCCACATCCCTGCCCACCTCCCGGCACCGGGACCTCCACGGCCCCCCCACCCCCCTCCCGGCTCCGCTCCCGTGTGCCCGGCACCGCGACTTCTACTCGGGACCGTGTCTCCTCACCTCTGTGCGCGCCTGCAGCCGCTTGTTCATCTCGTAGATCCGATACTCGGGCTGGACCATGTAGGGCGAGTGTCTCCGGTAGAAGGGTCCGAACGGAGACGAGTAGAACGGGTCTTGGGTCGGGGTGGACATGGTGGCTCCTGGCGAGGCGCACGGCGCGATCTCAACATCCAGCGGGCACGGCAGCGCACATGGGAGTGCGATGCTCTCCGAAAGACCCCCAGTGGGAAGCAGCCGCTGCCGAGGCTGAGCTGCACTCTGCAAGTTGGCCTGCCTGCTTCTCTGCTATAGCAAAGAGGAGGAGGAGGAGGAGGAGGAGGAGGAAGCGAGGGGAGGATGGGAGGAAGGGTGGTGGTGGTGGTGGTGGAGCAGGATTGAAGGGGGGAGGAGGGAAGTCGTTTCCTGTTCCCTTAAGACCCACACTCAGTTGTGCATTCTTGCAAAGTTCAAGTCAGATCTCGTGTGTGCATGTGCATGTGCATGTGTTGCATTGTGTGTGTGTGTGTTTCTGCCCTTAAAGTTGATGCATTGTTTTGATGTGTGTGTTTTAATTCACAGTTGCTGATCCATGAGGAAAGTCTGTTGTTGTCATATCCAGTGTCCACCTGATGGTTTGAAAATGTGGGATGAAGAATGATGTGAATAAAGACAAATGTAGACATGTGTATATTTTAATCATATTTAACACGAACGTCCCAAATACTGACGGAACCCTCAAGTCACGTCCATTGTTCACATGCACGGAACAATTCACGCAGATCAGATAAAACGCCAACGCTGCATCGCCTGTTTTCATACAAAGAGGTGATTTCAGATGAGGGTCGATATCTTCAACGTTAAAACTGTTTTCACTCAGACTGACCTTGGCTTAAACAAATAAATATATTCTGTGTTCTTCTCTACTTCCGACTGTTTTACACATTGAAGTCAAAATATCCCGGATACTGGTGCAGCCATCTTGGACTGTGGGCGTCATTTTGGAGCCAGCTGGCGCAGAGGCGGAGCCGAGGTATCGATAGCATCAAATATAGTCATTAAAACCAAACGTAACAGAAACATGAACACGTATAATAATCATCTGTGTGATAAGAACGATCTAAAACGACAGAAATCATGTTTGGGGAAAAAAGTAATGAGGATGACCTGTACTGCAGCCAGCCACCAGGGGGCGATAAAGACAATTTGGTCTCACTCCTGGGAGTCAGCCTACGATCTAAAACTGAAGAGTTATGCTGAGCTCTTGTAAACAGTCTATTTTATGTTAAGTATGTTTTCCTAATACCGTATTGATTGTGTTGCCGCTGGTCGATGGCCCTAATGACAGCATCTTCATACCAGGCTGCTTAGAAAACCAAGAGGCAACATTTCAGATTAAAGCAAAATGGGGAAATACTCGCTGCTTCGTCTGCTGCGGTCTCAGTCCGCGCTACAATTTCACCGATTTACCAACGCGCCATTGACTTTTATTGAGTTCAATAACGATGCAAAGTGCTCGTTGTAAACGTCAAACTCAAAGCCACCGTGTGCAGAACGTGAGAATCTCCGATTTTTTAGCGTCGTCCAGCGATGGTGTCAAAAAACAACAAACGACAAGACACAGTTATATATATGTATTTTTTCACCTTATATAATATGTGTATCTACGTACTGTGCGTTTTCCTCCAGGAGCCCCGTGAGGATACACCTGGACTGCTTGTGTCTACCTGCGCTTTTAATTGAGGTGAAAGTGTTGAATCCAGTAATGAGGAAAATGATGTAGAATCAATTCTCACAAATTGCCCATAATTCATTTCTGATTTAATTGTCTTGCTTTTACATTCAATATTAGATGAACATAAACACAAACAGAATTTTTGTATGTAGCTTTGCATTAAATAACACATTGTCATGCCTGCGTGTCATTAAATATTTGGAGTGTGTTCCATGCAACACATGTCAACAACCACACGTACTGTGACATGTAGAGTTTTGGCTCCAGACGCTTTGTGCATACTGATTGAGATTCCTCCACGTGCTCCTCCGTGACAGATCAGGGCTGCAAAGTAGCCACAAGAATCTAAAAATAAATACACACTCAGACGAGCCGCAACGTTACAACCCGAATCACACATTAACTGCCCACACTGGGAATTAATGAACAGCATTTATGAAGTCTGACTTTTAATCCAAAATGGCTGAATGGGGAGAGGCAGTCTGAATCGAGTGAGATAAAAGTTGTAATCCAAATGCCTCAGGCATCTGGTCGGGTAATTAAAAAAAAAAGTTTGAAAAATCTATTAATAAACCTTTAATTAAAAACTACATTTTTAATATCTCAAGACCTTTTCAATTGACATTTCTAACAGGATTTGGTTGCCGCCTAAAGCGCTTACCACTCGAGTGTGGCTGCAATACAATACATGGAAGAGAACAGCTCATTTAACAGATTTCAATATTAACGTGGTTGCATTGTACAGAGGGTTGTAAACAGGAACAACACGTGCGAGGCTGCGCTGGTGGTGTCATGTGTGTCTCTGTGACCACGACCAACAGAACATTAGGGTTTTTTCAGTCTCGGATGACGATTCACTTTAAACCGGGGGGAGAAACTGGAAAGTATTCACAGATGAAATAAAATAATAATAACTCAAGAAGAAAAGATCCCCCGGCTCAGGAGCCATTTTCCGACATGAGCTCCGGAAAATATCTGGAAAATTGGGTCTGGACATTTTCTGGAGTTGGTCTTTCACATGGGAGGGACGCAGCAGGAGACGGTCCGAGTCCGACGTGTTCACAACAACGGGGGAAATGTCCGGAACATCCAGGCGAGAGGTGGAGCCTGAGCAGAGCAGCAGGAGGCAGAACGCAACGTATGAATTCCACTGTGGAAATCACAGTTTTGCTCCTGACCTCGACATCCGCCCTCTTCATGAAAAGGTCTCACATTTGCGTTCTTTCATAAAACCCTTCTGGAAAATGTCCAGCGTTCAGTGAATAGAAACATGCTCTGCAGGAAGTGCAATTGCATCAGCGTTACGTTTTCTATTAACATGACGAGGAGATGTTGTGAACTTACATGTTTGGTAAGTCGTAAAAAACGTTGAACTGTAAAATGTTCACGATAAATCCCATCTGTGGTGATGCCAAACGTATATATTAAATATATATGATAATAATAAACTTTATTTAAGGGGCACTTTCCTTGGCAAAGCAACAATGTGCTCAACAGAAATAGAAAAAGAAAGGAAATTAAAAGAGCAGCAATTAAAAGGAGAGAGTTGTCTCAGCACGTTGAATCACATAAACTGTTCGTTGCTCCGGGACACAGAGTTAAAAACAAAAGCAGTGGCTGGAATAGAAAAATTCCTCTCACCACAAACATGGTGGAATCATGTCACAACATAATTTGAGGTTCAAACTTGTCTGTTGCTGCTTTATTTTCAACTGTTAATCGTTTTAAAAGCTGATCAGTCGGGTTCTGAACTGAGCTGCGTCCCACTGAGAAATTAAAATGAGTGTTTCTGTTGTGGACGCCTCCTCATAACTGGTCCAGTTCAACCGGCACAGATCACAGCTCACATCTGAAGAATGCCGCTCAGCCTATTAACGCTGTTTTACAAGTTAATCACTGATGATCTTTGACTGAACGGACCAGTTATTGTCTTTTCACTGCAGCTTT